>NW_025782061.1:0-58469 GCF_021130785.1 Homalodisca vitripennis
CTTTAACAAAATATGGGTATTTTCTTCACATGGTTGGTTTTGTTTGGTTTGGGCCATTCCCTTGATCAGAACAGCTGATTAACAGCCGATTTTTGTAAAAAATTAGCCTTTGCACATTTTTTGTATCAAATATTTAAACTAGTTTCAACTTTGAATATTTTATAGCCCAGATGTAATCAAGTATTGCTAGACACACAGACCACATTTTGACACTGAAACATAAATTTTTTAAAATGTGACATGAAGCCCAGGTTTTGTAACGTATTTACAATTAGTCTAATGTATACGAATGTGAAACAAGTGGTTTCCTTTAAAATAATAACCAATTGATGTTCATAATTTTAAAATTCACGTTACAATTGGAAACTCTATATGAATTCCTAGTAAAAGTTATGGTTATTACAACTCAATATCATTATTTCTGATCACATAGTCAGCCTAGGAACTTTTATTTCTGTACATTTTAATTTCAATTTCTAATGTTATTTAATATTAATGCCATCGTGAATGTACGTTTATAAATGGTACGTAAATAAACCCAAAGAAGTCTAATAAAAAAAGTTCTTTCTTTTGCTAAAATACTTAAATAACTAAGCTTATAACACTAATACTCCTATTATGCATAAAACATAAAAACCAGATCAGTGAACTGATAGCAACAAAAAATTTATACATATCAATAGTAAATTTTTATTGAAAGCTATTTGTAAGTTTTGGTTTAATATCTGTTGACTAAAGATGTCGAGGACGGAAATATTTTCATGACTTAAATTGTGTGAGGAATATTGTATGAATATTGACGGTGTGTGAACAGTAAACTTTAATGGCAAAACGTTTCGTTTTTAGTTAATATAGATTGAAATCTTATTCACTAGGACTATCCATTTTATTTCGCCCTTATTATTCAAACAAAAAACAGAAGTAATATATTTAAAAAACACTCATGATCCTCAATCACAACCAATTTCAAATAAGTATTGAATTAAATGTTCCCCATCTCGTATTTTATTCCAAGAACACTCTCGTACACTACCCAACCAATCATCACGGAATTCCCAAAGGAAGTAAAGAATTCAAGTACAAGGTAGATTTAGAAAACCCCAGAGTGGAATTTAATTACCGGTAAGCTTCTTAGTTCCTTCTTCCAAGTAGAAGTCGTCAGGATCAAACTTTATAACACTAAGTGAACTCTTATATATTAATGTATTCGTATAGTCAGATTAGCGAAATTGTAATGTTTGTTGAGTTATAAAATAAACTGTTTAAAAATTTGGATGTTGTACTCTTATACTATGGCACATTCATTAAATGTCTGTTTACAACCACTTGTAGCGCGCACGCACACTACTATTTTAATATAGTAATTTTTAGATGGTATTTTAGTAATTACACAAGTGTGTAAAATTAACTGGACTAACCCAAGTCCCTTTAACCGCGTGATGTGAGGTGACTGGCCGTGCTGAGGAAATGCAAGGGTCCAGCACTCGTCAGCACGAGTCGGCAGTCGAGTTGAGGGCTCGGAGGTAGGCGGAGGGATTGGCAATGTAGAGTGTGTGAAGTAAGTCTATTTTGGTGGAGTGAGATGCGAACCACACCGGTACACATATAGTAGTTTGGGTGCGCCTACGAGTGTTTTAGTGCATTTTGAATATAGATTGGACTCAAACAAAGGAGAAACGTGAGTAATTATTTCAAGACCCTTCTCAACCACTATTCTAAATTTTCCCTACGAGCTAGGGTGGTGGCAGCAAAACGCTATCCCTTTTATTAACCATGAGCCTCTCTGGCTAATATCGGAGGGCTTACAGTGGTGACCAGCGGTGGGATACGATAATTAAACCAGCAAATTATTTCAAAATGATTTCAAAACTTTAAAAGAACTCTAAAAGAAATAAAGAAGTGTACCACGTGGTTGAGAAAATTATTAGAAACATTTCAGTTTACACTCCATTATCCAAATAACTACTATTCTAAATTCATTTACAAATTAATTGCAATGTTATATTTCTAAATTTCGAGTAAATTCAACTTATATGAACGAAGATGGACTTGGATTAGTTCTGTGTGCTTATTACACCATGTGCAACGCCATTACACTATGAAGCGGAAGTTGGACGCCATCATCATACGTCATCATAGAACATAGAAAGGAACAAGGAGGGCATACGTCACCGGACATCCAGTGATCCAGACCGGAACTACCAACTGCCGACCACTGTCTACGCAGATGTTTGTCATCTCCGTCAACGCAGTCACGATCATCCACAGCCTTCGAGATGGCAGCCCTGTCACTATTTGGTGAGCAGTGGGAACTTTGTTAAATTAAATTAAATTAAATCATTGGCGAAACCTAAGATTAGACTACGTATTATTAGTAAATAGTTGGTTAAATAATATGGTTCAAAAATGCTTTGGAAATAAATGGTGAATGCAGCATTGAGGCCAGGCTTTAAGCATTAAACTTCTTTATTGACAAACAGATTCAGAATTATTTAAATAAGAGAAATTAAAAGGATAACATCCTAGTATTTTATTTTGCCAAAGCCTCCATGTCAGGTCGTCACCTCCAGGGCATTCAGTCCATCATGTTTTCAGCGTAAATATAAGCAGAATAACGTGTTGATTAAAATCATTTGCTTGGAAATAGGGATATGCCAATGATTCTATATTAGCTTACTGTTCAATTTGATTGATAATTCATTAATATCTGTATACAAAAAGAAACCCGTAGAAATTTTAATATAAGTGTAAAAGAGTATAATAGCAATAATTGTTGGAAGTAACTTGTTGCTGACTTATAAAAAGGGTAAATTTCGAATTATACTGAAAACAAAGTGATATCAGTTAATGTGATTAACTATTAGAGTATTATAAGTAATAGCACATAGTATATCTATATAACAAATACGATTATTTAATATTATTGCAGCTGTATTGAGTCACATTACAGTATTGATATACTTGTATATCGAGGCATTGTTAGACTATTGATCCATTGATAACTCAATACTACCGATTAGTGATTGGTATCATTTGGAAATCGAAAAAACTTTATTGTTTGATTGATCCATTATCGAAAATTGAAAAAAAAAGGGAAAGTTATTTTACTGAAAAATAGGGAAACTAGTTATTCACATTGTTGCTGTCAATGTCTTTTAGGGATTTTCATTTAGAGCGTTTAAGTTTAACTATTGAATATCACTGATAACCTAGAGAATTGTATAGCTACTGTATTCCAAAGAGGAAAACCAAATTTTTTTTTAAATTATTAACGATGGGCACTGTACACCTAGAAGGGAAGACCGTTTGAGGTCCAAGACGCCTTTGATGCCATATCGAATAAAGTGAGGTCGCTTCAAGTAACACTAGATGAAACGTTAGCCAACGCTTCTACCTCCGCGGTGAACAAAAACTGAAAACATCTCCGTACCCGATGGACATGACCCTTGCAGACAGCAAGCCGTCATTTGAGCTTGTCTCAAGTATAGCCCATTACGATGGAGAGGAAAGCAGATCTAGTCGCCCCCTTCTTTGACAACATCGAAGGAATTGGAGAGCTCAGCAATTGGAGTGAAGCTCAAAAACTTCAAAGTTTTTAAAACTTAAACTAACAGGCAGTGCTCTACAGTTTGCAAAAGTCAGACGAAAAATGTAAAAACTCAAACAACTTTAGAAGAAATAAAAGCTGCTTTTATGGAAAGATTCGGCGATAGCCTACCAGATCATTACTACTTCGAGCAATTGGCTAGCATAACGACAAAAACAGAGGATGAAACTATTGAGCAGTTCTCTGACCGAGTAAAAAAGGGTCAGTGATAAAACTCTAAGAGTTACAAACAACGCTGAAGCAAACCAAATTCTGAGAGAAGAGGCCGATAGAAGAGCCATGGATGCCTTTGTAAGAGGATTAAATGGTGAAATAGGACGGCAGACCAGGATCAAGTTCCCTAAAACATTCAGAGAAGCTGTAACCACGGCGATAGCTCTAAACAACTTAGAGAAAAGAACCATCCGAATTTGAGGAGAAGACAAGGCGAGTTTTTGGAACGATCACCGATACTACGTGTTACACTTGTGGGAAACCAGGCCATAAAGCCAGAGAATGCCAATCCAGGCGAGTAGATATTGTATGTTATACATGTAAGAAGAAAGGTCACAAAGAGAGGGATTGTAGAAGTAAAAGTGAAAACAACTACCTATTATTGTGAAAATTGCCGAAACCTGGACACACAGCAAACAATTGTTGGGGTATGAGAAATACAGCATTAGGAAGAGGCGCAGCTAGAGGAGGAAACCTTCAGGAGCAGAGGGTATCAGCATGGGAGGACGTGGATCAGCTTCGAACACGTTTAAACCACAACGAGGGACCCAGGCACGCCGCTGGGAACCTCAGAAATCATTAACATCTGAACCACACGGGACTCAGACAGGCGAAGTTGAATTTCAAAGCTGTTGCCACTTTGACACAAGAAAATGTGAGTGAATTAATTGTACAAGGGTGCATAGGAGGAGTGAACGGTCTCATTGTAATCGATACAGGAGCACAAGTATCACTGATCGATAGGAACAATGGTCAGAACAAGCTAACTCCAACTGAAATCCAAATACGAGGTATCACTGGTGCTGTTATGAACGTTTACGGCACTGTAACAGAGACCTTGCAACTAGAGTTACTTGATTTAAAATGTGACTTCGTAGCAAACAGATCTCCCTGAAGATTATATTGCTATCCTAGGATACGATGTTTTGAAACGAAAAAAGGCTGTGATTGACCTTGAGAATAAGTCTCTGAGTATTGGAAACAAGATAGCATGCAGTTTCCATGAAAGAGAATCCCCTGTAACTCGAAGCAGGAGAAGTGGCACTTGGCATTGTTCAATGTTCCCACGAAACAAGTTCAACAAACCTTAATCCACCAAAACAAATCCTGAAGGAAGAAAATACCTGACATTTTAGCGTATAGTCGCACAAACATCAACGTGCCTGCCCGTTCAGAAATGCTTATTCAAGTAAAATTAAGCAAAAAACAAAAAGGATCAAATGGAACAAATGGAAGGAAAAAAACAGTAATTACAGAACCAGCGTTAGTAAAAGTTCATGGCATCAATGTCGCTAGAAGCCTTTCAAAAGTGAATAAAGGAATGTGTTGGACCAAAATCATAAATATCACATCTGAAAATTTAGTGATATACAAGAATACGCTGCTCTGCAAAATAGAAGAGCCACACAGTGAAGCAAATAAAGGAGCATGGAAACGAGTAAATCTAACACAAAATAGGACAGAGGAATTCAATGGAAAAACTTGAAAGAAAAATTAAAGCACCTCCCAACTGAAGACCAAAATAAATTAAAAAATGTTCTCCAACGCTACAAGCGTCTATTTAGCTTAGGAGGAATAGAGAATTTGGGGTGTACTTCTTTAGTTACTCACAAAATCAACACGAGCCAACATCCTCCGATCAATAAGAAAACCTTACAGAGTGCCACAATCACAGAGAGGTACTCTACAAAATTTGATACAAGAACAATTAGATAAAGGTGTAATTGTACCCAGTACTTCCCCATGGTCAGCACCGGTAATCATTGTCCCCAAGAAAGCAGGCTCTGATGGTACCATCAGTTATCGTCTATGTGTAGACTATCGGGAAACTCAATAAAATTACAGTTCCGGAAATATATCCCTTCCAGATATACATGAAACTTTAGACATGTTAGGAGGCAGTCAGTACTTCTCGGCACTGGATCTGAATTCAGGTTTCTATCAGGTAAAAATGCACCCTGAAAGTCAAGAGAAGACGGCCTTCAGTACTCCTGATGGTCATTATGAATATACACGCATGCCAATGGGATTGATCAATTCTCCTTCTGTATTTCAACGATTGGTTGATACTACTCTCACAGGTCTGAAAGGAAAAAGCATGTTTGCCCTACATGGATGATATCCTAATCTTCAGTTCGAGTATTGATCAGCACGCTAAAGATCTTAGTGAAGTTCTAGAGAGATTTCAAGAGGTAAATTTGAGTATCCAGTTGAAGAAATGCCAAATAGCAAAGTCTGAAATTAACTTCCTAGGCCATGTTGTATCGAGAGATGGAATCAAACCATGTCAGAATAAGATTGATAGCTGTCAAAAATTTTCCAAGACCCAAGAATGAAAAGGAAACTTCGTGGATTTATAGGACTATGTAGTTACTATAGGAGGCATGTACCGAAATTTGCCGACATCGCTAAACCTCTGACAAAATTAACCAAAAAAGACCAAAAGTTTGAGTGGAACGAAGAAGCGGAAACATCATTTGAAAAATTGAAGACCATCCTTGTAACTGAACCTTTATTAGTGTATCCAAATTTCTCCAAGGAATTCGTCTTAAGCACTGATGCAAGTAATGTTGCACTTGGCGCAGTATTAGGACAAGTGATTAATGGAATAGAACACCCTATCGCCTATGCGTCAAGACAGTTTAAACTCTGCTGAGCAGAATTATACAGTAACAGAAAAAGAACTTTTAGCAGTTGTATGGGCAGTAAAGTATTTCCGATGCTACCTGTACGGACGATCATTCTCCTTGTATACTGATCACAGCGCAATCAGATGGCTGCTGTCGCTAAAAGATCCTTCGAGTAGACTCACTAGATGGGCACTGAAATTGGCTGAATATGACTACAAGGTATTCCATAAACCAGGGATAAAAAATTCAAAACGCTGATTGTCTGAGCAGAATTGTGTGCAAGAATACTGTGGAAAGTCTACCTATATTGGATGTGGACAGCATTAAAGAAAATCAATGTAAGGATGAAGAGTGCCAGAGATTGAAAAAATACCCTCAGTTCAAAACAAGTCCACAAGGAGTCATCTATATAAAGAGGCAGGACAGACAACTGATAGTCGTTCCAAGACGGTTAAGAGAGAAGGTTATTCGTTTACACCATGATATCCCGACAGCAGGTCATGGAGGTATCAAGAAGACGATGTTAAAGAATCCAAGAAAAGTTTTATTGGCCGAAAATGAAATTAGATGTTGTCTCCTTTATCAGAGCATGTGATCCATGCAATAAAAGAATGGATTACGGAAAAACTAAAGCACCTTTAGGTAAATTTCAAGAAAGGTACAGAATTTGGATACCGGATTTTCGTGTGACATTGTTGGCCCATTACCCCTAACAAGCTCCAAAAAACAAATACATACTGACAGTTATAGATCATTTTACAAGGTACGGAGAGTTTATTGCAATTGCCAGGACCAAACTGCAGAAAACAATAGCCCGAGCACTTGTGCAGAGAGTCATTACGTAAGATGGGAGTACCCTGCGAATTAATTACTGATCAAGGCTCCAAAATTTCCACATCCGAAATAATGAAAAGCATGTGTGCTCTACTGAGAATAAAGAAACTTCAAACCACCGCATATCATCCCATGAGCAATGGTAGAACAGAAAGAGTTCATAGATCCATACCCAAGATGCTAAGTCATTATGTCAACCGAAATCAAACAGACTGGGACGAGCTCCTACCAATGGTAAATATGGCTTATAACTCTCAAGTGCATGATTCAACAGGATTTTCTCCTTTTGAGCTAGTCTTTGGAAGAGAGATGAAGACTCCCTTAGAAGATGATCTATTGATCACAGAAGAAGATGATGGTTACCCTGATTATGTCGAAGATCTTAAGATGAAGTTGAATGCCGTAAGGAATTTGTGTCTCAACAATGCCAAGACCATGCAAGAACCCAGCAAAAGAGACAATACGACAAGAATTCTAAGCTAAATAAATTTGAAGAGGGCCAACGAGTATACCTTCACGTGCCCCAAGTGAAAAAAGGAAGAGTGAAGAAGTTGTCTAGACCATGGAAAGGTCCATACACAATTGTCAAGGTTATATCAGATTTGAATGTCGTACTCCGAATTAAAAGGAAGAATGTAACTGTACATGTGAATCGAGTAAAACCTGTCACCGAGTTTAAGTTGCAAGAACAAGGAAGTAGCCAAAATGATCCAAAAGCTGCTCAGGTAGCAGAAGAAGAAGAACAGGAAGAAATCATTGAAGAGACCGAAGACCATGAAGAGGCATTCAATAGAGTAGCCGGACAAAATGAAGAACAAGACAGGAAGAGAACCAAGCCCAGGAAACCGCAGAAGAGCGACCAGGCCCTTTTAGATCCATAAGAGATAGAAGAAAACCGTGTAGATTCAAAGACTATGAAGTTTATTAAATAATAGGAATGTATATACATATTGTTATGACAGTGAACGTGTATTGCATCGTTTATTTAGTAGTTAAAAGTAAACGCAATGTATTGAATAATTATGTATTGTTTGTTATTTGAGGATGTTATATGATACACTAAAATATTCCTCGTTAGTATGTTATGCTTCTTGTCTGATGTGTAAGTAAAAAGATGTTTTAGAGTACCACGTACAAAGTAGAATGCAATAGTTACTCCGAATTGAATGGGTTGTATGCGTGAGTATGAATGTTGTATGACTGTGAACGAAACGAATGTTGATGAATGGGTATGCAAGGTGTGTGAATAAAAGCCAAATTAAAGGATCCAAACAATTCAAATGTGTGATTGAGTACACTATAAGGAAAAGAAGTTATATCTACGCAGGTTAAGATAAGAAACATAAGATCAAGCTGTACGTAATAAAAATAAATTCGAATAAGTCAGGATATTCATGAAGTAAACCAATTATTAGGATCTAAATGATGATTTCAGGAATACTTGTACTCTTTGTCGAGACAGGAATGGCAGAGAATGAAATGACACAGGGAATCGTTTTCAAGAAACTTCATGACACAATTATTTCCGAGGATGAATGGAAGATTGTATTAGATTTTAATATGATAGAAATAAGAGACGAACTTGAGTCACTTAAGACATTGTGCACAGACTTAGTTTATTTATTACGAACACTAGTGTAAATGTGTGGGATGAGGACTTTGCTTTCGAATATAGTAGAATTAAGACCGGGATAGACCAGTATGAATCCGATGTAAGTGACTTATTTAGACTTCTACCTACAGAACGCTCCAAGCGAGGACTAGTTGATGCAGGAGGATATGCATTGAAATGGTTGTTTGGTGTGCCCACTAGCGAAGATATGGAACAAGTTAATAGTAAAGTTGAAGAGATAAAAAAGATTAGCGGATCACTGTTGAGTTCTAGAGAAAACCAAATCACCTTAATGAAAAGACATGAATGAAAAGATGGTAACAAATACTAAAGCCATATCAGAGATAATGACTAAACTTACTCATTCAAATAGCATGTTAATCACTTCACTCCAAGGATTCGAACAAGAAAACATTATGCTACATCGTTCATTAACAAAACATTTAAAATCTGTCAGTCTAGCACGTCATTTAGGTCAAACCATAGATGAAGCAAAGTTAAGAATTGTTGAGTTTAGGCAAGCTTTAGAATTAGTAAACACAGGTAGAATAAGCAGCAAATTACTACCACCCCCATGAGTTTGTAAAACATATTGCTTGACATAGGAAAAGTCATTACCTCGTCATTTGAAACTAATTATACCAGTTAATGAAGAGGACGTATTTATGTATTACACCTTTTGCACTGCTCATGCTTTAGCCACCAAGACAGGAATTAGATTGATCGTAACTGTACCTTTAAGTTCGCAAGACAGACGTCTTGAACTTTATAAAGTAGAAGTTATTCCATTGTACCAAACAAACCTTCAACATGGTTAAAATGGAATGTACAAGTTGATTATTTGTTGATCTCCAAAGAGAGACAGTATTATGCACCTATCGATTTTAACACACTAAGTCAGTGTAGACTAAGTCATTTTTATTTGTGTCCTAACTCTATAAATGTATTGCATCATAGCGTTAATGATTGTATATTCGCTCTATTCATGGGATCTAACCTAGTCACAGAAAAAATGTTCACGAACCTTAAACCATAAATGTAACTTCACCTGTATGGATCCAAAAACGGCAAATGATTGGATCTATAGCCTAAAGGAACCATATAAAGTCATACTTAACTGTATGAGGAGTTCTGATGGAGAAAACTCAGTTATCTCTCCACCACATCTAGGTTATTTAGAATTAACTTTAAACAAGTCTGGAATATTAAAACAGGCTTCAAGTTGCGCTATCTTTGGTAAATATAATAAGTTATTCTCGAGGACTCAAGGAAATATAAAATATAAATTTGACATTAACCATTTGCACATCCCAAAGATTAATCTGTTGCTATCTCACGAAGAAAAATCTAATCTTTAAAAACAGTAGCTTGTTATTTGAAACAATGCAAAAAGTCAAGGACAATCTTAAAGATAATCACATAGAACTAGACCTTAACAAGCTTTTAAATGATACACATGTTTTGTACCCTAGTATCAAAGAAAGTATAGAAACCCACTGAACTATTTCTACATTATCATAGTTTCAATGTTTATTTTGTTCATTTTGAATAGTGTACCTTTGCGTAGTTTTGTTTTGTCACAGGAAAATGCCAACCTTGTGCGAGGATGTCCTCAGTTGCTGAGCGGCAAGCCCCAACCATTCGAGTAGAACATGGAACTCCGCTCGCAGAAATTATTCAGGAGTCTTCCTTTGTTCAATTCAATACACCAAGCCCGCCTTGAAGTACGGTATTGTGAAATTCATTGTAGTGCTGAACCAGTCAGGTCAGTGTTGCAAAGACTATATTTGTTATAAATATGTGGGACTTGCCAAGCTCAAGAAATGTAATGTAGTTAGGAGGACATATATCTTAAGTGATTGTCAATGTCAAGTAGAATTAAATTGTGGATTATAAGAACTTACGCAGCCTAAAATACTATTTTGTCCTTTTAAGTTGTGAAAAATGATGTAATGTAAAATGTTATCCTATACATTTTTTTTTGAAGTATTGTAAATGTTTGTTATATTCTGAGAGAATCTAAGATGTATCACCATGAAAATTCTGTATGATCCATCTTTCCTGAAAGGGAGAGTGATGTAGCGCGCACGCACACTACTATTTTAATATAGTAATTTTTAGATGGTATTTTAGTAATTTACACAGTGTGTAAATTAACTGGACTAACCCAAGTCCCTTTAACCCCGTGATGTGAGGTGACTGGCCGTGCTGAGGAAATGCAAGGGTCAGCACTCGTCAGCACGAGTCGGCAGTCGAGTTGAGGGCTCGGAGGTAGGCGGAGGGATTGGCAATGTAGAGTGTGTGAAGTAAGTCTATTTTGGTGGAGTGAGATGCGAACACACCGGTACACATATAGTAGTTTGGGTGCGCCTACGGAGTGTTTTAGTGCATTTTTGAATATAGATTGGACTCAAACAAAGGAGAAACGTGAGTAATTATTTCAAGACCCTTCTCAACCACTATTCTAAATTTCCCTACGAGCTAGGGTGGTGGCAGCAAAACGCTATCCCTTTTTATTAACCATGAGCCTCTCTGGCTAATATCGGAGGGCTTACACACTCAAACAAGTGCATAGTGTATTACAATACGGATTATCTAGTTACAGAACAATTATTCAATTTATTCAATTAACAATAATAGGATGTAAATGAACAACACTTCATAGCTAATTAACCATTGGTTATGTCAAACACAGTGGTTAACATTATTCCTGTAAACGGTTTAGTTGAAGATTGGAATATTATACTTCTAGATATTTACAATTACAGTAACAGAGTTGATTTATATTATTTGCAACCTATAGCAGGATATTACGTCATGTTGACACTAAACATTCGGATATTCCATAGATAATATGTACTATATTTAAAAACCAAAGAACCAAATTGTATGACTATCTTTGTATTAAAAAATTTACTTTATATTAGTAAAAGAGTAACGAGAAGCTGAAACTATAATTTAGTTTGTAGTACATGTAAAAAAAAATCTAAATATTACATTTCTTTGATCATTTTCTATTTTCGTACTGAAAACTTTCGTACTTTTTTATCCGAGACTACTATTTTAATGTATTTTTAACATAAATTTGTAAAGCATATAATCCTGTAATGTCTTTATTTGTCACATTTTTAAAGAAATAAACATGTGGTGGGGCGTCGTTCTAACTAAAAACCACGTTGTCGTATATGACAGTTGTCTCGATAGATACCTAATTCGGTCGTTGGTTTGTTTTACGTGAATTTATGTTCTGCAGTTCACCCCAGTGTTATTGTATTCTTCACTTCAAATAGAGTTTACTAAAGCTCCTTAGTTTTGAACAAATAAATGTTAGCTACGATGTTTAAGGTGTTGAGCCTACAATCTTCGTAATAGGTCAATCTAGGTAATTTGACTTTATTAATGAAAAATACAGTTTTATTAATTTAATTTATTAACCATCAAGATTCGTAGTAAAATATTAAAAAGAACAATAGGCTATTAGGCCCACTCCAGATACCATTTATTTTAAGAAGTGGTGCGTGTAAGTGCTCTTGCAAAAAACTAAACTTTTATGTAAACCTTTACATTTTTTGCATTTTTATGCTACAATTTCCACGCCATGTGTTTCGTCCGTTCAAAAAAAACTTCAGTAAGACATATTCGTGACACGTGGTGTTCTCCTACTTTGTATAATTTAGGAATCATAGTAGCCTTTGATCACAAAATTGTGCTCAGTTTCACGAAACTAATCGGCAATAAAATAGTTTATTCGGGATCAAGTTTAAAAGCTCAGTATAAACTTCTACTATTGTACTAAAAATTTGAAGGAAAAAAGAATTGTGGTTATGTCAAAGAAAAGTTTTTATTCTGCTACCAAAGTTGTAAAATGTAATTATATATACATGTTATCATAAAACTGTTATAAACTAAATACTTTAACTACTTTTGTTAAAAAAAACTTTAAAAACTGTTTTAGCGTATGCTGCAAAAGTCATAACAAACTATGACTAGCTAAATGAAAGTTTTAGAAGTTTTATGAGCAAAATAATATTCTTGAACTTTTCCTTTTATGATATAATTGTGTATTTTAACTCTGCTGCCAGTTGAAATATAGCAATATTATATTAATTTTTACCTCGTATTATTCTTATAATCCATAAAAAGCGTTGCAAAACCCAAATAAAACTATTTTTGTAAATTAAAACACACAATGACTATCGTGTTTCTGTTACTAGAGCTAAAAATGATATCATTACAATCTCAATACAATACTGTATTAATTTATAAATAAACTTATGTAATAAGGTATTCCAATAATTAAAAGAAAAAGAATATTTCTCTTTAATTATTTTATTACTGAATAAAAGCGAACCAATAGCTTGCGTAGTTTGTAATAGAAGTCAAACAAGAACTGGTATTCAACATTTGCCCAAAATCTGAGGTTGTGAATTCTGTTAAAGTATATCAGGATGTCCTGAAGGAAGAAATACTTCTCGTATCTCTGAAATTTTCTTATTCTAACTTACATGCACGTAAGATGATTATCGTTACGGCAATTCAGTGTTAAATGTGTACTTCATAAAAAATACCTTGCTCCATAAAATATAATAAAAAAATTATTAAAGAACTAAGAATAAACATATTGCACCTTGTGTAGCGTAACTTCTCTGAGGTTTTTAAAGATAATTTTAAGTCTATATGTGTTACTATGGCGCATATTAAAATTATGGAAAATTGAAAATCTATTTATTCAAAAATGTTTCTCATTTGCCGTAACGGATGCCCACGTTTACCGTTGTATAGAAGTTCGGCTTCACTCAGCCAACTCCCTTGTAATGACACGCATTATCATTGAACTCCATGTTGCCTGTATAGAGACTAAGCTTAATGTAGAATGTCATGGCGAACAGACTGAATGACAGAATTAAAAATTTTTCCAGCCTCTCTAGTAGAGAGATGTCCCTAAAGCTTATCTCGGCTTCACCCAGCCAAACTCCCTTGTAATGACACGCATTATCATTGAACTCCATGTTTGCCTGTATAGAGACTAAGCTTAATGTAGAATGTCATGCGAAACAGGAACTGAATGACAGAATTAAAATTTTTCCCAGCCTCTCTAGTGAGAGATATCCCTAAAGCTTAACCCGTGATTCAAAACTGAATCAGAACTAAAAATAAACTAAACCAACTAGTTTTTATAAATTTGACTGTTATTAGCAGAGTTAAGTGTTTTGTAAGGAGTTTAATGATTTAAAGTTTATATCATAGATGTTTCTAAATAAATCGATTAAATCCTTTCTTATATGTTCAAAAACTGGGTATTTCGATCAGTATACTGCTTAAAATATTACATTTTTTATATACTTATGAAAATACTTACATACAAAACAGCCACCTTGATAATTAATAAGACCCACATATAGAGACGTCGGGGAAAATTTAAAAAAAAACAATTTTTAACAACAAGCCTTTATTTTTTCTTGTAGTTCATTGATACTAAACATCTTTTTTTGCACTATTAAATATTATCCAAAAACACCCTAACTCAATTTTACAATATTTTTAGTATATCTAGGAGAATAGATTGTCTTTTCAACAAAAATTTTTGCTTGGTGTTCATTCATTTATTACCTTATTTTAAAATAAATTTATATACCTTTTAAATTAGGATTCGTTAAAATTTACAAAATAATCTTTTTTATGAAACAATGCATTTGAGGAACTTATAAACTGGAAAAATCTAAAGTTTTCAGAAAAACATATATCTGAAATCAGTGATTTATTAGCATTAAAGACGCCAAGTATGAGGTAAATCCGTTCCCTAAACCCAATCATAAAGAAAATATTCCTCCAGATTTAGCGCTAAGAAAGGTAGATTTCACATGTGGCCGTTATCCGAGTTCGAAATGTAAAATTTAATTTGCATTCTTATATTTTTAGATGTGTTTGATTTATACAAAACTTATGGGACAATAACCCACAATGTTACCATGATGTGACAACCGATACGTTTTGAAACATTTAAGAAGTATATGTGTGGCGGTGTGAGTAAAAAAGTATGTCATACAATACATTCTTGCAGCTCTTGTCTTATTGGAAATGATATATTAATTTAAACAAACTATCCCAATAATATAAAGTTTTTTTTTATTTTTGTGAGGCCTTTCCTAATCAATGAGTACATCTTCGGACCCATAAAACTGAATAAAAGTAATAATAACAATAGTAACATAAAAACAATTTTGTACTAAATAAAAACATATGTCATTAAAAATACAAAGAGGTAATATTCTATGACAGCACAATATGTTATATGTATATATAAAAATAAAGTTTATATTTAGTTAAAATAATAAGTTAAAATAATAATAAAGTTTTTCAAAATTCACCGTTACTTTATTTGATTTAACTAAATTTAAACTTTATTTTTATATATACATAATAAACATACTGTGCTGTCATAGAATATTACCTCTTTGTATTTTTAATGACATATGTTTTTATTTACTATAAAATTGTTTATGTTACTATTGTTATTATTACTTTTATTCAGTTGTGTGAGTCCGAAGATGTACTCAATTGAGTACGAAAGGCTCTTACAAAAATAAAAAAACTTTATATTATTGGGGAGTTTGTTTAAATTAATATATGTCATACAATATTTATTTTCACACACTTAACATTACACTCAGCTGTTACCACACACTAGGATAGTAAACTATTAATATAATTACAGTTATATCGTTTGGATGATCGCATGTTTCATTATAATTCAATCCGACGTTAAGTGTTACATTTTTTATTTTAATAGGCTCTTTATAAATATATATTTATATATTTTATAAATTATAATATTAGATTGTAAGATTTTGAAGCATCTCAGACTGTGAGAAATATATTTTTTTCTGGTACATATTTTGTTCCGCCATGTAATATGTTACAAACAACATAATTTAATTAATAAAAACCCGTCATTACAGTTTTTTTATAAATATAATTCATTTTAAGTGTGGTTTAGAATATACATCCATTTTATGAATAAATATGGGAATTTTAACACATAAGAATTATTAATGTACACTTATTGGCTGAGCGTTAGCAAAATCTATATGCTCGAGGAGCTGGCAATATTTCATATACATAATTGTTTTTCGTCCACACGATTTCTTTAATACCTGACCAAAATAAAAGAAGAAATTTATCGTGAAGCTTCATTTCTCTATCAACAAACAATGAGTAAATGAAGCATGTCACTCGATAAGATTTGGCTAAGCGTTAACGTAAACATTTACAGTAGTCGAATAGGTAACAAGGATTGCAACCCGTACCATAGTGTGAATAAAAATAACAAATTTCTTAACAAAATGAACAGAACGTGTAGACAAACAATGCTTTTAACTAAGATTTTATAATGTGGCATACCAACAAATGTACCCTGAATATCCCAAAACATGCAACATTGGTTTAGGTTGTGAAGGTTAGTGTAAATAAATGTGTAGACGTTTATTATATAAACACTGCTATATAAAGCCAACTTGCGACGGGATAACATCATAAAAAATTTCTATAAATGTTTTATCTGCAGACTAAAATAATGCATGACGCTTCATTTTTTAAAGAAAAAGAATGCGTTGTATGATGGTGCATATACAACTATGGAATTGGCTGAATGCCATTGAAACCTACCTATAACTCATTAGACTGTCACAAATTTTTACTTTTATTGGCGAGGGAGGGGGTATGATCAGTCATGTTATGTAAACTTGTCTACCTGTATACAGGATATATGGAGAATGAAATTAAACAATAGACTTGAAAGTTTGCATACAACATCAGCAAACCCTGTAAAGCGACAAGCGCACTTTAACCTTTTTTATTTCACTACAGCAAACTTGCTTTCATTAGATGTAGTCATAACCTTTATCTAGATTAAGATTTTACTAGGCAATATTAATATCATTAGTTTTCATATTTAGAATAAACAGTTCGCTTTACTAAATTTAACAGTTTTATTGACAATAATAATCGAATATACGTTATCTTTACCCAGAGTTCACACCACAAAGATGGAAACAAATTCCAAAAAACAGATTATTGTATCTTTTGTATAAGTGTAATCGCCCTTATTTGAGCAAATAAGTAATTTTTGAAACGCTGTGATTTAAAAATGTTCTAGCAATACAAGAATTTCTACTTAAGCGACAACGATATAAGTTGTTATTACAGAAATTGTAAATATTATTTGCAAATGTAACAAAAGTGTAACTTTAAACAGAGGATGGAACGAAGTTATTTGTTAAGATTAAAACAGGGTCTAAAGAGAAAGTGTGAAAACAGCTGGCAAAGACTATAAATTATTCCGAGCGTCCAATACTGCCTGTGTAGCGTTTCACTTTAGAGATCTTTTATCAGTAAAGAGACAGACGTGTTTTTATACGATATTCGTTGATTTTGTTCTTTCGTTACTACCTTCTGCTATTTACAAACATAATGACAACAATGAAAGCTTGAAACACTACACTGCTATTTTCGAAAAGCATTGATAGAATTATATTTTAGAGCTATGTATACATAAATATATTTTAGTAACTGAATAGCATTATAAACACAAATGAAATAGATTATAAATGAAACACTTTTCATTTTTCAATAAAATACGCATTTATGTATTTAGATTTTTTTATATTATAACATCTCATAAATTATTGCTTCGAAATTATCTGTATCATTCAAATTAAAAGTAATAGATACATTAATGACCGGTAAAAAAGATCTTGTTCCAAGGATTACCCCGCTTATTTACTTTCCCTATTATACATCAACATTACTATTCCATTTCCTATAGTACCACTTCTTCTTTGAAATCTCCTCTCTATATCGAAAAAGTAAGTTGTTATCAGAATATTTTTTTTTTTATTAAAGGAATTTTTGTAATAATCTCTCAATTATATATTAGAATATATATCATTGAGAGGACGTATGACAGACTAAATAAAGAAATATATAGTGGACGTAGGCTAGCAGCAAGTAAAGTCAGATCAGAGCGGTTCACATATGAAGAATGGGAAAAGAAAATACACTACTCACTTATTGTAGCATGCCGCTCTTTACTATTTCTTTAAATTATTACAGTTTACTATTGCTATGTACACTTCATCTATGGTAGTTCATTAGAAATAAAATTGCAACAAAAATGTTTGTATTTTAAATTATTTTTATGCAATCAAGAACCACCATTTGTTACTAGTTATTGTATATTTTTATATTATACTTTAAATTATTCCGTGCTGCGTCAAAACTTGTGAAATATATACAAGTTATAATTAAAACAAACATTTTTATTTGTTTTAATGTACCGGCAGACATTATGTAAAAGCAAATGATATTATCACAAAAACACTACACTTCCTTTGTTTTGGTGCAAGGTTTGTTTTGATGCAAGATTAAATAGTCAACAACTATATTTTTTAAATTTAGCATCTACAGATTGTATTTATCTACTGGGTAAGTAAGTATTTTATACCAATCCTTTCTGTGTAACAATGAAGTTATAGGAACATTTTAAAATGCGCCTCAATGATTCCGTGGTGTAGAGAAACTTCACAATATGCAAAAGCAGATCAAAACATCGAATAGGTTTAAATAGATGGAGTTTTTGAAGTAATAATAGTGATCCATCATTAAAATTCAAGAATGTATAACGTAAAACACCTTTGTGTTTGGTTAATCAGTTCATCTGGAGCTTCCGTTTTCTTTTTAAACCAAACAATCTGCTGAGCGGAGCTCTATGTTGAGTCAATGCTTATAACACTCTACTAATTTTAGTCTCTGAGGTAGCTAGTATAAAACCTAAAGTTTTATATTCGAATTATTTTATGAGGCTCTAAATTTTAGTACGAGGGTATGGAACCATAAAATAGGAAAAGATTCCCTTTTCGAAGTGTCATTCATGAGATATTATGATTTACTGCGTGATTACATAGTTTTTAGTTATGTATTTCATGATATATATATATATATATTATATATATATATATATATATATATATATATATATACTATATATATATATATATATACTAGTCATGCTGTAATATATTGAAATTATTTTTTAACATGTCTCACAAAGTATAAAAAAATATTCTAAAATATTGTGTCGTTATAGATGTCTGAGCGTTAGTGGAGTCTCTTCCTCGAGGGACCAAGAATTTCTTTCCTGTCTGGCCTGCAAACATCTAAACATACTTTCTTGCAGACTATAGAATTAGGATTTCAGCTTCAGTTAGATACAATAAAAAATGGACTTTATGATGGTGTATGTTTCTCTGGGAGATTTGCCTGAACGTTTAGGGAACATATTTCAATTTCTCGTACCTACGTTTAAACATGATGACAACGAGAAAATCACAGAACAAATAGATCTGTATATAAAGCGAGTACAACTATTATAGAGTTTTAACACCTGATGTAGTAACATATGTAGCATAACTACCATTAAGATATTCCAAGAAAGATTCCATCTGTATATTTTTGCATTTGCATAAAAAACTTCATTTCTACATAAGAAGGAACTTCATTTCTTTATAAATGATAGTCATGGCCATTCTAGGAATTTCGTTCATGGCCATGTTTTTTCATAAACTGAGTTTCTTTGAAGCCTATTACTCTGTAGGCTGATACAATTTCCCTTTTGTCTGCGAGGAGCAGTTAAAAATGTTCTTTTGTATAATGAGATTGTTCCCTCCACATAGGCTTACGCTTCACTAAAGCCTGTCTAATATATTAATATATAAGAATCATCTGAGAATTACATTTATAGCCTACACTGAACTAAAAATATGACAAGACGAACGCTACTTTTGGTCATCAATGGTAATATCATTAATAATAGTGCAATACTTACATCATGTCCAGTTTAATATAACGTCACGCCAGCTTATTATACGTTATATCACCAAACTAATTACTTGAATTAATTTTTACGTTGTTGCTTGATCAAAGCAATGTACTCTACCGAAAATAACAGGCTATTCAAATATTGGGAATAATAATGCTAATTTGTAACATCTAAAAAATATAAGCTCATTACTACAAATTCAAACGATTAAAAGTAGTTAATTAACATGCATAATTTAACTATTACATAATATACATACACAATAAGTATTTTAATGACCCACATAACAAGGTACTGTTAAAGTTCTTTTTATGAAAGATTTTTTGTATAAAATTTAATAGTTCTGTAACATTTAATGCTACATTTATATTTATTTCTAAAAGATGATTTATTATTGATGGATACTTAATACGACAAAATTACTCAACTTAAATCCGCAGTTTGGAGGGTTAAATATAAATATTAATGTTCGTTGAGGCTGTTGGACATTTTATAAAACGGTACATTTCAATAATATATAATGTTTAATACTATACAAAAACATAACAAAAACTAATTCATAAAATACAAACTTTTTTTTTTTTAATATATCGATTGAAGTATTAATATGGAACTGTGTTAGTATGGTTTAAAAATCCTTTGGCTGTTATTAACTCCATCGTATTACGCATTAAAATTACCAGTTACAAATAAAAGTAGTCACGTTTCGTTCTTATCCAGTCACGTTCAAAACAACGTGATTTAAGCAGCCACAAGAAACCTTTAATGTATTTTAAGTTTAGTTTAAATACACGTTTATTTTCATTTTGAACGTTATTTTTTCCGAATGGTTACCCTAAACTAATTGTTAAATGTTTCGCTAACATTAAAGAAAATTTATGGAGTTACATGTACCACTACACGAAAAGTGTTGCTTATGTTAGTGAGTGCTGCATTAAAACAAAAATTTTACAATGTCAGTTATTTCTTGAGATATCTTGCAGACAGACAGATGCAACTGAAAGTTTTCCAGTTCTCTAAGTGGTAGGCTATTCGTCTTCGAGTAGCGTTTACATTTGTGGTTGCAATTTTCCCGTAATTAAAACTTTGTATTGAATACTATTTGTGTTTTATGTACACTATTTGTGTGGGTAAGGAAAGATAAGATGTAAAAATCTTCCTGACTCTGTTTCTACCCTAAAGTAAACAAAATAATTTATGTTTCTTTTCATTATAATTTTTATTTCATTTTATAACAACAAATACCCCAGTAAGTAGTCTTTCATCACAAACCTGTTCTGACCGGGCCCGACATGTCCGGGGGATCTTGCCGTGGATGCCCTTGTGGCAGATTATGAAATAGAAACTCAAAAAGCCGTAGAAACAATTTTAGAGCATAATTATAGTAATAAAACCTAATACTGAAATAAATGAAAAATAAAATAAAACGTGATACAGATCACATGCAACTATACTAATGAGAATAGCAAGGAATATGAAAATACACATGATATAAAAAGAATTTATATTAAAATGTACTACAAATATGATAACACAAGGTCCCTTTGTAATTATAATGCAGGACCAAACAGAAACGTAAAATAAACCCTTTTTGTACAGGTAAAATAATTAAGACACATTACTCAGACATTGAATATATTGATCGGGCTGGTAAATCTCTATCAGTTAAATGTAAAACATACGAGGCTGCATATAATCTAGTCGATTCCCAATATCTGTCACAATATAATGTATTTTTTACCCTCTGTAAGAATTTACTTTGTTGGTGTAATTTTTGTTAGAACGGGAGGTATCTGATGAAGAAATTCTCCACATATACTGAAAGCCCAATGTAAGAATAATTTAAGAGCCCAAAGAATTAAAATGCGAGTGAAATAATGAACTTACTATTATATTGAATATATTTTTAGAGCTATGTATACATAAATATATTTTAGTAACTGAAAGCATTATAAAACACAAATGAAATAGATTATAATGAAACACTTTCATTTTCAATAAAATACGCATTTATGTATTTAGATTTTTTTATATTATTATAAAATCTCATAAGTTATTGCTTCGAATTGTCTGTATCATTCTAAATTAAAAGTAATAGATACATTAATGACGGTAAAAAAGATTTTTCCAAGGATTACCCCGCTTATTTACTTTCCCTATTATACATCAACATTTACTATTCCATTTCCTATAGTACCACTTCTTCTTTGAAATCTCCTCTCTGTATCGAAAAAGTAAGTTGTATCAGAATATTTTTTTTAAAATTAAAGGAATTTTCGTAATAATTTCTCAATTATATATTAGAATATATTTCCATTGAGAGGACTGTATGACAGACTAAGTAAACGAAATATATAGTGGGACGTAGGCTAGCAGCAAGTAAAGTCAAATCAGAGCGGTTTCACGTAATGAAGAATTGGAAAAAAATACACTATCTCACTCATTGTTGTAAGCCGATCTTTACTATTTCATTAAGTTAAATACTTTAAATTATTACAGTCTACTAGCTTCATCTATGTTAGTTCATTAGAAATATAATTGCAACAAAACGTTTGTATTTTAAATATTTTTATGAAATCAAGAACCACCATTTGTTACTAGTTATTGCATATTTTTATATTATACTTTAAATTATTCTATGCTGCGTCAAAAACTTGTGAAATATATACAAGTTATAATTAAAACAAACATTTTTATTTGTTTTAATTACCGGTAGACATTATGTAAAAGCAAATGAATTATCACAAAATACTACACTTCCTTTGTTTTAGTGCTAGATTTGTTTTGATGCAAGATTAAATAGTCAACAACTATATTTTTAAATTTAGCATCTACAGATTGTATTTATCTACTGGGTAAGTAGTATTTTATGCCAATTCTTTCTGTGTAACAGTGACGTTATAGGAACATTTTAAAATGCGCCTCAACGATTCCGTGGTGTGGAGAACTCACAATATGCAAAAACCAGATCAAAACACCAAATAGATGGAGTTTAGAAGTCTTAGTAGTGATTCATCATTAAAATTCAAGAATGTATACGTTAAAACGCCTTTGTGTTTGGTTAAGCAGTTCCTCTAGAGCTTCCGTTTGCTTTTTAAACCAAACAATCTGTGAAGCGGAGCTCTATGTTGAGTCAATGCTTATAAAACTCTACTAATTTTAGTCTCTGAGTTAGCTAGTATAAAACCTAAAGTTTTATGTTCGAATATTTTATGAGGCTCTAAATTTTAGTACGAGGGGATGGAACCATAAAATAGGAAAAGAATCCCTTTCGAAGTGTTTTTCATGAGATATTATGAATTACTGCGTGATTACATAGTTATGTATTTCGTGATATATTTACTAGTCATGCTGAATATATTGAAATTATTTTTTAACATGTCTCACAAAGTATAAAAAAATTATTCTAAAATATTGTGTCGTTATAGATGTCTGAGCGTTAGTGGAGTCTCTTCCTCGAGGGACCAAGAATTTCTTTCCTGTCTGCCTGCAAACATCTGAACATACTTTCTTGCAGACTATAGAATTAGGATTCAGCTTCAGTTAGATACAATAAAAAAATGGACTTTGTGATGGGGTATGTCTCTCTGGGAGATTTGGCTGAGCGTTAGGGAACATATTTCAATTTCTCGTACCTACGTTTAAACATGATGACAACGTGAAAATCACAGAACAAATAGATTTGTATATAAAGCGAGTACAACTATATAATTTTAACACCTGATGTAGTAACATATGTAGCATAACTACCATTAAGATATTCCCAAGAAAGATTCCATTTGTATATTTTGCATTTGCATAAAAAACTTCATTTCTACATAAGAAAGAACTTAATTTCTTCATAAATGATAGTTCAGTGCCATTCTAGGAATTTACCTGAATTTCTTTGAAGCCTATTACTCTGTAGGCTGACACAATTTCTCTTTTGTCTGCGAGGAGCAGTTAAAAATGTTCTTTTGTATAAAGAGATTGTTCCGTCCACATAGGCTTACGCTTCACTAAAGCCTGTCCAATATATTAATATATAAGAATCATCTGAGAATTACGTTTATAGCCTACACTGAACTAAAAATATGACAAGACGAACGCTACACTTGGCCATCAAGGTAATATCATTAATAATAGTGCAATACTACATCATGTCCAGTTTAATATAACGTCACGCCAGCTTATTATACGTTATATCACCAACTAATTACTTGAATTAATTTTGCGTTGTTGCTTGATCAAAGCAATGTACTCTACCGAAAATAACAGGCTATTCAAATATTGGGAATAATAATGCTAATTTGTAACATCTAAAAAATATATAAGCTCATTACTACAAATTCAAACGATTAAAAATAGTTAATTAACATGCATAATTAACTATTACATAATATACATACACAATAAGTATTTTAATGAGCCACATAACAAGGTACTGTTAAAGTACTTTTTATAAAAGATTTTTGTATAAAAATTTAATAGTTCTGTACCATGTAATGCTACATTTATATTTATTTCTAAAAGATGATTTATTATTTAGGATACTTAATCAGACAAATAACACAATTTAAATCGTAGTTTGGAGGCTTAAATATACATTTTAATGTTCGATGTAGCTGTTGAAATTTTATCAACATCTCATTTTTAATAATATATAATGTTAATGCTATACAAAATACCACAAAAACTAATTAATGAAATATTTTTTTTTTATCTATCGATTCAAGTATTAATATTGAATTGTAGTAGTATAGTTCAAAAACTCTTGGTTCTTTTTAACTCCATCGTATTAGGCAAAAAAATTTACAGTTACAAATAAAGTAGTCACGTTTCGATCTTATCCAGTCACGTTCAAAACAACGTGATTTACGCAGCCACAAGAAACCTTCAATGTATTCTAAGTTTATTCTGAATACACTTTTAGTTTTTACTTAGAACGTTTTTTTCCGAATGGTCACAACCAAACTAATTGTTAAATGTTCGCTAACGTTAAACCAAATTTATGGGAGTTACATGCACCACTATACGAATGTGTTGCTTATGTTAGTGTGTGCTGGATTAAAACAATAATTTAACAAGGAGGTCAGTTATTTCTTGAGATATCTTGCAGACAGCCAGATATAGCTTAAAGTTATCCAGTTCTCTAAGTGGTAGGCTTCATTACCGCCAACGAATAACCGAAATTATAAAAACTATGCAGTACAATACAGTGCAAAAGTATTTCAAAGAAAATTACGGTATTGGCTTCTTCATTCAGAATAAACACAGCGCAAAATTATTGCAATCGATAAAATGTTTACATGTGGCATATTAACATAAAGCTATAGTCCTAAAAATAGGCAAACAACCTCTGCAAAACTTGCTATGCGACATGTAAGTGTGGCGTACTCTCTACTGTTTTGTTTACTTTAGGATTGTCTTCTTCATCACACACAATGTTAATTAAACCTTTAAGCAATTATTTTATTTCTTCATGATACTTTTAGTTTCATGAAATAATGTGTAACCGAGATTCGATTTTAAGATAGTTACATTTTATATCCTTCCCTCATTTCTTAGAGGAACCGACTTTAGTATAATATACAGGAACGCATTTGTACTAAATCTAGAAATAAATGTCCCCAACAAAACTTATTACTAGTAGCAACAGTTCAGATGAGATAAAATTACATGTTTCGGGAAAAGGTTTAAAATTAATAAATGATATAATATTAACAGGTAATTGTCGGGTTAAAGATACAAAAAGTGGTATCCTTAAGGTAATTTTTCAGTCCCTATGTAGTAGTCTGATTCATAGGTAATCATTATTTTAGTTTTCAGACGAAAGGTTTTCATTACCTCAAACTTTAAAACTTAACTATGAAAATTTATCCTTTTTGTTGTTTTCAAACCATTCGAAAACATTTCTCATTTTTTATCCTCAATAAAACATCTCGATTAATGACTCCATTTTTAAGGGATACTTTTATATCCAAGCCATGTTTTTGCGCAAAAAAATGGTACTCTAAATTGGGGGTAAAAGCTTATATTAGCTGATCAACACCAACACTTCTGAAAAAATTAGCGAAGGACGCTGCTCTATAGTTTAAATTGTTTACTTTTTTATCCGGTGATCACCATTTATAAATTTCTCTTTTTTTATACCTTTAGTCATATTAAAAAGGAGTTTAGATTTAGCAAGGCGTGAAGAATAGATACAAATCTTCACATAACGGATTGTAACTTCAGATAAGGAGTGGTGCTTGACCTCCTGATGACATCGTCTAATTTCACAATATATGACCTAGATATATATGGGAATATGTCAGTCAAGAAAAAAATATATGCTCTATAGTGTTTTCCTAAAGAAGTTACAAATATGCGATATTACATGTCGTATAGCGACACACTGTTCCAAAAATTTTTTTATACTAATTTAATTTTTTTTAGTGTTTATAAAGTATACGTTAAAAACTAGTTTTGTTTTATAGCGCAATGTTAATCTATTTATTTTTATTGTGAAGCAGGTTAAGTAATGTGAAATTGACATGTGGCAATAACTTTCTATATAATTTTTATTTTTTTAGTATTTATCAAGGGAAAATTATATAACATTTTGATTACAAAAAGGGATGTTAAAATTTGCGCACTTTTATTCCCATATCAAGACTGTAGCATAATTATAGATAACTTATTTTAAAGATGTAATTTAATATGTAAATAAACGCTTCACGATTTTCTGTAAGTTTAAGCGATGATTTTCAAAAAGGCTTACTTCCTGCAAAGACTATAAAAAAAATATCAAAAAATAAAAAACCTTACGGATACATATTAATTTTATATTTTAAAATTATACATATCCCATTTCTCAACGGCTGCAAATCAGGTCATAAAAGATTAATGATATGCTCAAAATTATCAGTACAGTTATGTGGTAATGTTTCAACAAAAATAAATAAATATAGTATAACGTTATATAATTTTATGTTTAATCTGTTACAATTCTAGAAAACTATAAGTTATTGGTAGTTTGTTTACCATTAACTTAATCCCAGCTTTATATTCCGAGTTCTATAACTGTGACTGAAATAAAGTTTAATAAATAAAGTTTCTTGGAGATATTTTGCTAAAATGATTACTAATATTTGTTACAAAGAATTCATTTAATTATTTCAACAGCGCATCATTTGTTCCTTGCATTTATTGGCAAAAGGTCAAGCTATAATTAAGACTGTCTGTCTCTGTCGATGACAATAAGAGCTAATGGATCTAGACATTTCGCTCACTTTATCATCCGAACTATTACTTTAGATCTATCCAGATTTATTACCTGCAATCTAAGGCCGGTTATACTGAATCACTGGGTCACAATCCAATAAAACACTTTATTCGTATTGATATATTATGTTTCACCTGTTTGAATAACACCCAGTTACATAACATGCATACCGAATACCAAGAGACAAATTCAGGAGGAACTCATGCAAAGTTATGTACGTATATGGCCCCTCTAAGCGAGAAGGAGAAGACAAATATTAAATAAGGATCATATATAAGAATTGATAGTAGGATCATAATTCTAGGAGTGAATGTATTATGTGTACATATATAAGTACATTAACAGTTACTTGTTTAACTGTAATGTTTTTAAAGTATTATGCGGGTATTTTGTGATTTATATTGTATATGGCAAAGCATGGAACACGTCTCACCACGTGTCATGAAACAGGCTTCGCGGTGGGTAAGGTGAAAAGTTTCAAATCTATGGCTCATTTTACTTTATAAATATCTTGATGATAGTGAGAAACGTAAAAAATAAATTGTTACGCCTTGCCGACAGCTAAAAGAGAACTTGTGTTACGCTTCACTGACGCTCAGCCAAATTATATGATTGGATATAAACTATCATAAAACTCATTCTTGTCAATTTAGCTTCATGCAGGAGTATTAAGTCTACAGAAAACCCCTTTCTTGCTACATGATACATGTACATGTGTGTCCATTAAGATATTCTCCAACGCAGTCCTTATTAATTAATAAAGGTGAGCAAGAGGAAATACTACAACTCAAGAAAGTGCTAAAACTAAAAATGATTACTCACTTTGAACTTTAACTTACCACTGTACTGTTTAATGTATAGACCTATGGTTCATTTTCATAATCTTTTGATAAAATGCACTTTTTATTTACGAAATCATTTCTTACTCAATGATATTTGAGTTTACCGACTGTAAGTCAATAAGAACGTGGGGCTGGGGGCGATAAGCCTGTATTTATAACTACTGAAAGTTTTGTGGACTAGCGTTAGAGAACCTCTTTTTATTCTCTAAATAGTTAGAGATTATTGAACAACCATTTTTACAATTTAATCAACTCCTTATATAGTTATTGTTGTAGTTTGTATTCAAACATTAAAATATGTATAGATTTTTTAAACTTAATATTTAGCAAATTTTTTTGATCCCACATTACCAGAAAAACAGGAGTTGCAGAACAATATAAATGATTGATTACATCACATTATGAAACATTCCTCCCACACAGCCAAGTTATCTTCATTAATTTATTTTGCTGTATTTCTGACTTATGAGAGAATTAATATATAGTAAATATTTGCCATATAAATGTTCGAATATGCGAAGTTTCCTTTCTGTTTCGTTTAATAATTGCAAACTCTATAATGATCTAGTTAGTTTTTTAATAGAACAAAATTGCAATACAAATTAAAAGCCAATTCCACAACCATAAAAACAGATACAAAAAATCAATTAACATTAGCAGCGTTGCAATGTTTGTTATGTAAAGTAAAAAAATTTCATAACAGATACTAATGAATAATCGTAATTTTTCTAAAAAAATATTAAATTGATTAGAAACTATATATTTTATTTTAAATATTAATATTTGAATCTAATATCACACACACACACACACACACACACACACACACACACACACACACACACACACACACACACACACACACACACACACACACACACACACACACACACACACACACACACACACACACACACACACACACACACACACACACACACACACACACACACACACACACACACACACACACACACACACACACATATTATATATATATTGGATGAAGTTTAAAAGTTATATATATATATATATGTTTATTTAGCAAAATGTTTAACGTACCAGAATTTTGCAATGCAATAACACATGTTATACCAAGTAAAATATTGGTATTTGATAATGGTGATTTTGTATATCTGATGTAATTAAAAGTAAACTACCAGGAAATTCTCTTGCAATTATCCTGCTCTAAGTTACTACATTTTCTACATGAATCAGAAAGCAGTAAATACTAGCGCTAAAAGCGAACTTAAACCTAGCATTGTTACTTCAAAACGTTGGTTGCTATTTAAATATTTTATTACAATTATTTGTTTTAAAATCTCCATCTTCTGTAGTATTTCTTCCTTTCGATATCGGTAAATGCCAAAATATTAAGTGAAAATGTATAAAAATTATATTACATTATGATTAGTAAAATTCAAATAAATATTTAAATGGTATCCTTTACTAGATATGAATTTACATTTGTGAGTAATATTGGATTATTAGTTTGACTTTATCTATATGGAACCTTTTGCTATAAAGAAGTAAAATAAAGCTCTCATGGTTTCCATGTTACGTATACTCAAACTTGTACGGTACAAAACTTTGTAATATTGTCAACTCTCAATCCAAAATCTCTGCTGAGGCAAGTTCATAGCTTTGTGTCCCAAAGTCCAACAAAAGAAACGTACTCGGATGTTGTATAGAAGCGTTCCTAACAACCTACCATTTCAATCTTTTTCAACGAACTTCCTGTATTTTATTGTTGTAGATGGTGTTTATTAGAACGTCTGAATTGAAAATACTTTAGCACAAGCCTTATATTATTTTTATGCTAATTTTTTACTACGAATAAAGTTAATTAGACTGTAAAGAACTGAAACTGTCACTTCGATACATTATATTTTGGGGAGAGTTATAATTTGTATTCATTGAATTTAAAAAATGTATATAATTTTGACAGATATTTGCAACGATCAACTTCATTTTAGCATTTACAGAATTAATAAAAAATGTGAGTATTTTTTTGGAGTGAGAGCTTTAGATATGGCTGGAACAAATACTATCCT
Source organism: Homalodisca vitripennis (assembly GCF_021130785.1). Lineage (NCBI taxonomy): Eukaryota > Metazoa > Arthropoda > Insecta > Hemiptera > Cicadellidae > Homalodisca > Homalodisca vitripennis. The sequence goes on from NW_025782061.1 coordinate 29,915, forward strand.
GTTTGTACTCTGAAACCCTTATAAGTTTGTTTAGAGAAAAACAATCTTGCAATATTATTAATATTGAAAAAACACTTAACATTCATTTTGTTAAACATTGGCATTTAAAATTTTTCTAAAACAAAACTTGTACTTTTATGGAAATTGAAAACGTTAGTGATCACTGGCAAAAATTTATATAATAGTGTGTAAAATATCTTTTAAAAGCGAAGTTTCTGGTTTGATCATCTCCGTATCCGACTATTTTGATGTCTTTAGACGGACGTGGAGTCCAGATTCCATAAATCAGGTCTGTGATAGTGTTGTTAGTGTGATACAGCCCAATTAAAAAATATTATTATAACTAAAAATGCATAGGAAGTTAAGTTAGTTTTCGTTTTAGTATGGTAAAGTGGGCTAGGACGGTTACGTGTGTGTTCATAATGGGATTGGATTTGGCTTGTAGAAAAGTTTTGGATGTAGTGAAAAAGACACAATTTGTAGAGTGATAGATGATTAGAAAGATGATAAAGGAAAAGGGGCACCCAAGGAATCAATAATGCTCTAGGATACTAAGTTTAGAGCACATTTTCATACCAAAGGGAGCATCTTGCCTTTTCTGAATAAAGGGTGGTAAAGTCACATAAGGTAATCAGTTAGGAGGAAACTACAAAAGGAAAGGAATTATGATAGATAAATATCGGCACAAGATACCTACTAAGCCACGTTTTTGTCTTATAGTGGGAGGAAGCAAATGAATCCCTCTTGATAATTCTCCAGGGAATCCTCACGACACACACCAGTATACAGAGATGAAGCAGAAGTGTGTGTTAGTGATGGAGAGTACTAGAAAATTGTTCATGTCATTAGAAGGATATTAAGAACCTGTTGCGAGAAAACGGTTTCGATGTGAAAAAGAGACAAATGACAATATCTAGTGTTTGAGTATCCTAGGGAGGGAGCTTAGAATGAGGAAGGTGGAAGTATCACTTCCTATATACGATTGCATATTGTGTACCGTAGAGATTGTTCAAGTTAATTGATGCCAATGAGATATTTTCTTATGGAACACTCCTGGTGTACTTTCTCAATAATGAAATGTATACCCACAATTAGCGAAACGCTTTTGTGTATCATAGTTATATTTTATGGCAACTTGTGAATTACTTTTTTTTAGAGTGAGTTGTATAAACTGTTATCGAATTTCTACTTAAATTAAATCTATCTCTGGTCTCTCTATATCAATGAGTAGTTGAAATGCATACAACTATGTCTGTGAAATGTTCTATATGTGCTTCTTTCACGTAACATTTATAATTTCCTCCCTAAAGGTTGTCATACATTTCGAAATAATAATGCTTTACTTTTTTTCAAGGATATGGAGATTTATAACTTTGAAAACTACTCAAAGAAGATGCTAAACGTTTTGTTACGATCTAAAAAGAATAAAACATTTGTATTCAAGCGCTCTTCCAAGTATTTAAAATAATTACGAAAGTAAGTTTAATTTCAAAAAGTATCCTGGCAATCTGCTCTGAAGAGTTTATTGGTTTAATTTGCAGTCAAAACTAATAAAAATACAATTGAACCTTCTATAAATGAATTAATCTAGTTTTGATGTATTATTTGTCAGTAAAAGATCCAGGTTAAAGAAGAATTTCCTTGAGTTGAAACTAATACTTATGTTGAAGATCTAATTTAACACTTCAAACAGCTCAAGATTTGTTGTTTTCCTATAATGAAGAGAGATTTCAAGATTCAATTACTGAAGGGGGCTAATATTCCCGCCACGAAATCCCGTATATATCGGTATATATTTTTTAAAAATTTTATTTATGTCTGTATCGAATTTCATTCAACACAAATTTTTCCAACGATTTGTCAAAGATATATAGAATACGATGAACATTGTTTTATATATACATAAACCCGTGTGCCAGAAGGGCTTGTTCACCTAATTGTAACTTTACAATACAGGACATGATATACCCTTTTCCATTGGTAAAGCTATTTTATGTGATACAAACTTCATAAATTAATTTTATTTGTTTGTACAAAAACCTAAGCCCAATATAAGTTTTTACTCCTTGTAATTAGTGGTAAAGGTACAATACTACTGAAACATTACACAATTATACATCGAAAACTTATTATTTTTTAAACTATCTGTTATATTTCTTGCCCTCCGAGGCAGCATGACTCGGATGATGATCTGTTATAAGGGAAGACCGGAGCACGACGACAGTCCATACGTAAGGGTGTAGAAGCTGTAATCAAACTCTAGATAGCTATTGTGAAGTTCTCGTTTGGACTCTCTCTGCAGGAAATTGCCTGCGACCATAAGGCTTGGATTAGAGTATCTGCTGTGTCAGATAGTGTTCAACTGAAGAAAGCATTAAGGGATAATGGTTCAACAGGGTTATTCTTACCGGTTGAACAATAATAAGTGGGAGTGTTCCGAGGTATTAGTTGGAACTCTTTTGAAGTTGTGAGTGCAGAAAGGTGTACCTATATGAATCAATGCATGGTCTGGTGAAGTTTCTATTTGTTGGGATTTCATTCGCTATTAATATAGTCAGTTGATTATATTTTCTGTTACCTATCAAAAAGAACTGCCGTTACACTACAGTTCATGTAAGTTGAACAGTGTTTCAGCCTTAAATTGAAAACTCTGAATCAGATGATATAATAAAAAGTTGAAGGTATATTGCAAGCAACCTATTGTAGTTCCTCTTTGCTATAAGAGGTTTGACATCACAAAGCCTGAGTTTCAATAGCGATTGCATGCACAATTACACGGAGATGATTTTAACGGCCATCCAGTTAATTTTGTAAGGCTTATAGAGGACCATGTCTCGGAGCTTAGAGGACATTGTCATTCTCAACGACTCCTTGTTGGCCTCATTCATGTCCTTTTTTGTAATAAAATAACACTGTAGTTTATGTTAGAAGTTTACACATAGTATTATTTATGTTAATAAACATAATTTATTACTCAAATTTTTTATATTTACTTTTTTAAAACAACCGCTTTAAATGTGTATTTCCTATTTGCTTTAAAGTAGTGGTGATTACAGCTAGGGTTTCTAATAATTTATAAAGAATTTTGAGATACATTGATGAGGTAGTTTTCTAACTGTTTAAAGGAAATTTATTGTAAAAATATCTTACATCTTGTAGCTGTTTATTATAACATCTCATTTTATATTATAGTCAATAAATATTACACTCCTTTTCTCGTCATTACTATATTCCACGGATTACACGAAGTACGAGGGAGTATGGACTATTTATTTCCCAGCTTATATAACTCTGGTGTTGGTGGTTCGGAAGTCATCTTTAAGGCGTTGTTTCCCAGGTTAAGTGTTAGAGAGGGCTTCTTAGCCCTTACTTCGCCTGGTAAAATAAGACTACTTTACTTTATAACACATTTTCAATGTTTTTTGATCGATTTTTACGCGTCGTGCGTATGGTAATATACATCGCAAACTTATACCTTGTTGTAGTCAAATTTGCCTCAAACACTTCTGTCTAAAGGATGTTTGAGAAAAAGTACAAGTTACTCTACATATAAAGAAAAAATATAGCGTTTTATAAGTTTAAAAACTAAATGTAGAACCATATGATATTTCCGTATATATGTCGGTATCAAAATTACTATCATGAAAGATCCGTTTAAACTATTAATAATAAAACTGATTTTACCGTGAGCTCCGTAAGCAAACAAGACTAGAATAAACATCGTAATTAGAATAATTGAAGTTGCTTCCTATGTTTGATAGTAGACCTATACCGTATAGCAAAAATAATAATAATACATAAATTTGCTATGTGAATGGAAATCAAATTATAACTCTGTTTATTAATGATTGATTACAAATTATTAAGTTAAACAAACTGTCGAAAGAGAATTAGTTACGATCTTAATAATATGGTGATTTATGAAAATAATTAAATAAATTTTAAATTTTGTTATTAATTATCGCTAGAGTGTATCGGTCTTTATTTTGCTGCGATATCCTAAATACAATCTAGTCTACTTACATGTATTTGAGTTCAGTCTTATTCACGCTGCTAAATTTAGTGGGATATTTGATTTTTATTATGATTGGAAATTTACAAATAACATAAATTGTAATTCAGCAGACTACCAGATTTATTCTTTCCAAACAGAGTTTTAGCAACTATCAGTGAAATGCCTGGTACAGTGGTTTCCATTACGATCGAGTGCAATACTTTATTTCTGGATTATGCTGTTCTTGTTATGTATACAACTGATCTTAGGTATAAGTGTATGTAAAACTGTACACATTGTTAGTATAAACAAATTAAATATATTCAAAGAAAATTAGTTTTAAAATTAACAACTTCGTACATACATCTATGATTTTTAATGAGCAATCGCCATTAGTTTAACTGTAAACCTAGTTTTACATCAAATTAATGAAACATTTCCCCTTAAGAAACCGAACAAAATTGTGGTAGAGTCATGGGAGGTTATCAAAAGGTATATAGACACGTGTATGAAAAATATGATCACCTTTACAATGACTATCAGTTATAATTGAGCATTAAAGTCTATGAGCTGAGAGCCAATTTACACTGTACAAAGCACACATCATAAATATTTTGAGAAATATTTTTTGGAAGGAAGAATTCATTGTAAATAAGAATAAATATCTTAGGAAAAATAATTCTTAGCTTGACCGCCACTTAAAACAATTCGCTAGACATCTCGATGTGTATTTAGTCGGTGTCAACAAATCCTTAAGAATGGTGAATGTCTGTCTCTTTTACTCAGATATTTGCTGATGATAATAGCTATTATTTATGGTTCTCACGGACCGTAAAAAGAATAAAGATAGAACAAATGTAATCTGAGAAAAAAAAAACTTTCATGTATTGATATTTTTCTTGAAAATAATTTATCTATCGTTATCAAGAAAATAAGGTTGTGTTCTCTGGTACAGAGAAATGAATCACTGGACATTATGTTCAATAATTCGAACCGAAGGTCATCGTGCAGCTGATCACATTTTGCTCATATAAATACACGTTTAACGTTCATGAAAAATTTCAGACGTATACAGTGCCATTGTTGTATATATTTTAAAGGCAGCGAGCTGGAGAAAAGTCTAAGATAAGTGCGAGCAGTTTGTCGTGTATTTATAGCTCTCAATAAAGGAGGTGTCAGACTTACAGCTTGTGTGTGAACACTTCCTTCCTACCAGACCTTGTCTCCTTCCTTCATGAATAGAACTGTATGTATTATGCATTTCTGCTGTGTGTGTGTGTGTGCTGTGTGTGTGTGTGTGTGTGTGTGTGTGTGTGTGTTGAGCTTGAATGTTCTGTTTTATTATAAGATATTATCAGAAGCTTTTGAAAGAGATTAGTAACAAAACTATGTTTAAGTCAAAAAACACATGTTAATTTAAAAGCTCTGAAACTGAAGTAGTTGGAAAACTAAGAATTAGCTATATTGGACCAGTATTACAGTTGATTCTCTCTAAATACTTGTTAAAAATATTTTAAAATATTTTAGTGTACTTAAGCGAATATTAAAAAAAAAAATTAAAGACTGTTGATTCATGTGTTGCACTCACAGTACGACATCCTGCGGGCCTAATAAACAGTTATTTTGTCTGTGTTCCTTTAAATAATAGCTATAATGAACAGATAAGTTAAACAATTTTCTAATACCTTATTAAGAAAACTTACATAGTTGCTTTTAATTTTCATATATTACGCTATTAGAAGAGGTATTAATATATTTAAACATCTATTTATTAAAGGCCAACGAATATTTCAAAAATTGTTTGGTTTATCGTGATGTGTTAGTGATATGTTGAGGAATACAAGGCCTACATGTTTTTATTTGGTAGCTTTTTTGTTGCTACATAATTTTATTCAAGTGAGTATTAAAACATTTTCAGCACTTTATATAAATGTCATATCTACTAAAAGTAAATATAAATTTTGTATACTTATATTTATGTACATATTCAAAAATCTTTTAAACCAATATTGGTTTTAACCCGATTCAGTTCACCGCTATAATTTGCCATGCCTTTTTTTAATAAAAAAATAATTACGCTATGAACACTATATGTGCCCATTATAAAACAAGCTGTTCAGCAAAGTAGTTCACTAAAATTAATCAGTCGAACGTCTTATCAATTAGGAAGGAAGACACACGGCTGTTCCAATATCTTTGTATATAATTCATTACGAGTTAAAATTTGTGAGTAATGCCTACAAAGGAATATAATCGGACATTATGTTTATGTTCTACAAATACTTAGCAGAAAACGCGTTTCTTAAAAAAAAAAAAAAAATAAATAAAAAACATTTCTGTATCTCCCCTGTGTTCTTTATTTGTTGGAGGGACCGAGATTCCCCCATGGTTTCCTGTTCTGTTCTTGAGACTAGCATTAGACAATTGAAACCTCTTTTCATTTCTAACCATTTAAAGGATTTTTAGTATCCTTTGGCCAGCAATATCTCTTTGGTTTTAGTGCGTAAGGTTTTCCTTTTCAACCCTGTAGAGATGGAAAAACTGAATCAAGATATAAAAATTTACTTTCGTGAAATTCCTAAATCTATTTATACATTTTTATACTTTTATAAATTTTAGACTGTACCATTTAGATTCGAATTTAACAAACTTTCTCGATTACCGAATTTTGTAGCTAAGAGTATATGAAGAGTTGAAACACTTTTCTCCATTCATTGTTGGAGAACTAATTGAAATAATTTTAAGTTCCATTAATAACATATAAGAGTCAAGTACCATATTTTCTAACCGGATACACGTTACTGCGACTCTACTAAAAAAACCCAAGCATACAAGGTCATCCGTATACTAGTACCTTTTATAAGAAACTCAGATATATAGGGAACACACAAGTTGTTTAATATCCGTTATCTCTTTTGCATTCTGAGTAATGAAATTTTTAAAACATTACACACTTCAAAAGATCGGGATTGTATTTGTTTGTTACCTTTCTAACAACACAGTGACTCAGAACTGCCCAACATTTACCATTGTGTTTGTAAAGAAAATCAATGTCCCGTGAACAATGTCGCTTGTGTTTACTCAGAGATATAAAGCAAGCATGTGTAAAGGTATTGATTCAGTCTTTGTAACGTTAATATCGTTGTTTAATAAACGTGATGCAGGAAAAGCTCTCATGTAAAATAATTTTACATATTATAGTATGAAGTAGTATATTACGTTATATAGTTATTAAGTACCCGACAGATCGTACTTAATATCATGTCATTGTCCCTCCCTCTGTATTTTAAATTGGTCTTATGGATTAAATCACAGAATTAACGAAAACATCCAAAAAAGAAAAAAAAACTTTGTTATTAATAGTATCAGATTGTACGGTAATTAAACAACTAATGCAATGAATCTACTTGGTTCGTATTTTTTAGTTTAATACTTTCAGTTTTGTAAAATATTTTCTGAGTAATTCCTCGATAATTCTTTCTATCAGTTTAATATTTAATGCTTAAAATAATCTAATTTTAGACCTTCCAAGATTTTTTAATTCGGAATGTTTTAAATTTCTTATTTAATGTTTTTGTTTTAGTGATAAGATTTCCTTTAATTTTTATAACTTTATTCGTCTAAATGTTGCACTCATACATAAAATAAACGATGTATTGAATATAATAAATAAAGCTACATTATCTTCGATGTGTAAAAATTTAATCTTCAGAATCTTTAAAATCTCAGTGTAAAGTAGGCAAGTGAAATGTGTTTTTTATTACAGGTTACAGTGGAAATAAGAGAAGTGTGTAAATAGAAGACAAGATTGAAACAATACAAGTAACCGAAATGTCCTCATGTACTTTTCCTGACTGTACGATTTGCTGTTATGTCAATGAAACTTACAAGACAGTGAGACAATGAGACAGTATCATTTAATTTAAACAGTATATATGGTAATCACAAAATTTCTATATCTTTTAAAGAAATCTATCTAATAATCAGAGACAAACGAAAAAATGTATCTTGAAACGAAAGTTGAAAATTATGATTTCTGTAGGTTTTATAGATTGTAGAGCAAACTGATGTTAAAACATTGTTTGTGAAGCAGCATGTTTTATTCATGTATTTATGTATCATCAGCCCTAAAAGATTTATTCGCTACTTTGGTAGCATAAAATTAAATTTAATTTTTATATTACTATTTAACTTAGATAAAATCCTAAAGATAGAAAAACTATCATTCATTTTTCAAGGTAACAAAAAAATTAAGGAAAATGGAGCAAATCTCTCAAATACTGCAACTTGAATAAGTCCTCTGAACCATTTCTTGCGTTTTTCAGATGTAAAGGTTATCTATAAGCGTATATATGCATATTTAGTTATTTATATAATCCATAAAAAACATTCTGGAGTCCATACAACGTAAATTTTTTGAAGAAAACAATTAAGGTTTTTAATAACTGAACGTGTTTTGTTATTCTAGTTCATTATTTACATTGAACAATAATAGTCTAATTATTTTTAAATTCTTTCTTTTATCAAGGCTTTATTTTTTCTTTACTTTATTATCTGCTTCTCTCTGATCTCTTCAACACGTATATATATTTAAACTAGCACATCACTGCAACCTAAGGTTAAAGTAACAAATCATAACATATAAGGCATGAATCGCTACAAGTTGTGTGTCCACTCCATGCACATTAGAGATAAATCGTCCACTTAATAAAAAAAAACTATAATTATTAAAACAGAACTAAAAAATATAGGTAACAATAGATCTTCATTGAAATATCAATTAATTCCTAATGTTTTTGTTGTGATCCCAGAAATTATATGAGTCAAAAACGCTCTATGATTGATTTGAACCATAGATTGTAGATGTTTAATTAAATAACTATACAAATGAGGAAGATTATCAGATTGAAGATATTGCACGTACTGTCCACTGTTTTCTTACACAACGGTGTACAGAACAATTTCAATAATTGATTAGCGGAATTGTAATTTTCTAAAGAATAAATAACAAGGTCCAGTCCTGTTCGGAAGTGTTTTTAATATATAACTGTCAAAACATGAAAATGAGACTTGGAACTCTGAACGAAAGATCAAAGCATTGGTATGTGATAAAAATACTAACTAGTCTGTCAGAACGATATTGACAGCAGCAGCAGCATATGCACTTTAGCTGTCAATAAATGTCTGCTCTCATAGCTAAAATATATGTGCGTATCCGTTTATGTGAGGGAACTTCAAATCGAAGGTATAAAAGTCAAGCTTGTCGATTATTTAACTGACGAAACTAACGACATAACTTGAATCGGTTTTTTCAAACACCTATAGTAGTTTTACCGTTATATGATTTGTGTAATACAAAGTTCCTAACTGAACTGTTTTATAAATATGAGCAGTATTCTAAAGTACTTAGAGTTTTTTTATCTGAAAATTGCACAAAAAGCTTATATATGTTGTGTGTGTGTGTGTGTGTGTGTGTTGTGTGTGTGTGTGTGTGGTGTGTGTGTGTGTAGTGTGTGTGTGTGTGTGTGTGTGGTGTGTGTGTGTGTGTGGTGTGTGTGTGTGTGTGTGTGTGTGTGTGTGTGTGTGTGTAGCTGTTTCTAATGGGAGGAATATAGGCTATAGCCACTATACATTTTTTAATGCGTTCAAATATACAACGCGCTTTAGTGGGTAAATCATAAAACCTTTTATTATTGCAATGGTAATTTCTCTGTAGGCAATTAAATAAGTTAAAATTGAGCTCTACAATATTGTATATCGTTTTCCAACTGAACGAAAATTAATACACACTCCCAACTTAGACTTGAAACGAGATATAATTTTCAAATCATCTCTAGAGAATAAGTAGTAACACATGAAAATTATTATAATGGAATCTAAAAAATTACCCCTCAAAAGAGAGAGATCGAGTCCAACTCTAAATTTTTAAAAGGAATTTCCCTAAATTGATGCCTCAAATTAAAATTCTTTGAAGACAAAAGCCAATGACACAAACAAATAGTTTTTACTTCTATTAACCAAATCAATGTCACAAGATAAAATGTAAACTTTAATTAGACACTGTAATCAATTGAAGTTAACGTAGAGAAACTACCTAATAGAATCATTCTTTTTTTGAGTCCTTAAAAATTAAGTATCATACAAAGAGGTTAAATTTTGAGCAAACTATCCCTCCTAAAATCTTTAAATTATTTTCAACAGTGTCCTTATTACCCCTTTTTATTGGCTACGCTCCCCGGTCCATTGGACAGATGCGGTAACGGAAGGTGCCTGGCTCAGACGGTTTCGTGTGGAAGTGCTGAGAGTAGTATGCACAGCTGTTACTGAGTATGTACGTTCAAGTAAGCACCATCGTTAACCGATGGAAGTTCAAAACGCCTGGCCATAAATAAAGGCAAGTGACATCCCTGGAACACTGTCGGCATACGGAACTTCATACAGGCCCGTCGAGCGGGTCGAGACGAGTGGTGTCATTTTCTGACCGTCAGTGTGGTTTTTGGCAGGCCGCTTTACAATTGGGGGTGGTGGCGCACTTTGTACACGCTTTCGTGTCGGTTCATTGTGGAAACCATCTCACGCGTCGTATCTGCCACGCTCAGCCAGGTGTGCTGATATAATGACCGCTCTTTCTAAAATGCTTTCCACGTTTACTGCCCAACTTCACAGAACAGATATCTTAGATATAAGTGGTTGACATATACGATTGCTGGAGAGAGGATCACGGCGGGAGCTGCGAAGGGCTCGATCCTGGGACTGGACTTATGTAACATCGCCTACGATAGCATCATTCGAATTTAAATGCCTGAAGGGATCTTCCTGGTGGAATACACAGACAATATTACAGCGGTTATCACTGCGAGGACCTTCCACAAACAACAATGGCTGCTCACGCCCGGCAACGGAGAAGGGCCGGATCGTACTTCTAGCCAGACGAAGGATTGATTTCAATCGTTTAGGTCCAGGTGGACCGGGAAAAAAACGAGAATAATAAAGGAGCTTCAAAGAGAAGCTCTTTATTGATAAAGAAAATTGTATAAACGTGGATCGCAATCGGTCCGTAGCTCTGCCAGCAGATAAATTAGACGCTGTCCATCATAAAGCCTGAACAAACAACACTTGACTTTGACGTAAGTTAATAATTCCTAAAATGTAGGTGCAAAAATGGTTGGTAGTTCTACAAGGAGGACACGTAGTGGCCTCTTTACGCCATTATGAATAGACTTACCAATTTCCTAAAACGTGGGTGGCAATTCGTTAGTAGCTCTACAAGGAAGTCACGTAGATGCTCTACATCAACCAGCCTGAACAAGCATTAAGAGACCGTCCTCACTCTACAGAAAAATACCAATTTACTAAACTTCAATGGAAAATTTGTCATTAGCTCTGCAAGGCAGATCGTATAGCAGATCACTGTCTACCCGTTCGTTCTCATCAAAAAATTAAACATCGTCCCTTACTTCGAAGAGACTTCGCCAAACGTGGGTGGCAGATCAAGTAGGACGGAGTACATCCACTAAGCTTAACAAGTATTTAAACATTGTCCTCACTTTAAAGTTTTGAGAAGCAACAATGTAATTTCCGCTCCGTTTCAACAAAATTGTAATTTTAATTATAATGAAAATTTATTTTCATAAAATAATTATTTTGCCATTTATAAATTCTTATGAATAATAATGTTGAAATATCCTGATTTGCTTAAACACGCAAATAATTAACTACATAATAAACGGAGATATTGATATGTCTGTTACTGATTCTGATGTGTACTGCCTAAATTTTATATGAAAATAAAGAAAGGTTAAATAATGGAAAATAATATTCTTTTTATCACTAATAAGTGGTTTCAAGCGTATACCAAGTGTCCCACAAAGAGGTTTAAAACGTTTGACCTTATAATACTTGGCCATTTATGTACCGAACATTTTAAAACTCTACACACATCTCCTTTAAATAAGTTTTAATAGTATTTTGTAAAAAACTATTAAAAAGCTCTTTAGCAATAGTTGAAAAAATGGTGGCATTTTGAAAAACCTGTACGTTTAAAACTGTATTTTTGGTTTTGTAAAATTATTTATTATCACACTCCAGAGAAATAAAGCATTTCAATCAGAAAATTACAACTTAGCCTATTAAAAACCTATAATTAGATTTAACAGTTAATCTAAGATTAGTTTATCCTCAGATACACACTGATAACAACACTTAATAAATGAATCGCAAGCCCTTACAAAGACATTCTGGTATCCACAGGAGTTCCTCTTCAGTTGATTGTTTTAATTCCCCATCATTTATTGGAGCTACGAAAACGTTTTCCTTTAAATAACCCAATAGAAAGAAGTCATACACAGATACAATTTTTTATCAGGGTGGCTAATCCAAAAAATCTATTCCACGACCAATCCAACGGCCATCAAGGTTCTCATTTGGAAATCACGTGACTGGATTTGCGAAATGAGGATGGGCACCATCTTGTTAAAATATTGCTTTATCCAATTCTGGAACTGCAAAATGAGGCAAGACCTGCTCATTGAAAAACTGTTCGTAACCCATTCATTCATTCCCAGTTATTTTACTGTCTTAATTGTCGTAAGATAACACCCTATTACAACTGAAAGCTTTCCAAACAGTAATTTGTTTTGATTTGCGTAGAGTCTGTTCAAGAATGTGAGGATTACCGGTGTTGTAATAATTACAGTTATTTGCATATTTAAAGCAACATTGCGGTAGAAAGTGGACTCGTCTGAAAAAAATATTTAAGTATGTTAATTAGAATCTATCTCATGAAAACTTAATGATAGGAGAACGAAAACTCTACTCTCCTGTTCCTGATCATCATCTAGAAGATTATGGTGACTTGTGTAACATTCTTTTCTTATTATTCTTTGCACTAAAGGCTTTGGAACAACAGTTACAAGTTCAACATTACTTCGTGATTTAATCTACCTGGAAACCTTTCCTCATTTGATCCTCTAGAGTAATATTTACGACACTTCCAGTTTCTAACAAAAGAGTTTTCACTTAGTTATTGTTGGATTGCTAGGTGGTTCAACTCCAGGTTAGGCAACCTGAAATTTTGTAATAGCTTCTGTAATGTATACGTACTCAACAGTAGTAAAAAAGTTTTAATTTAAAAATGCTTATTACTAATAAGCTTAATCTAGTCTTTAACACTATGAATGAAAGTAGTAGTTAAAATAATAAACTAACAAATATGGTTTAAAGTGTTTAAAAACAATCTTTACACAGAAAATTTCCTTACATTTAAGTTGCTTTTCAAATACTATTTTTGAAATTTATGGACTAAGATGGGATTTTTTGCTACCTTAGAGACCATTGAGCGTAGCCGGGAAGGAATTTACGACGATAAAAAGAGGTCTATTTTCATACCACTAAACTTAAAAAATATCCTTGTAAATTTTAAATAAAATAGGTGGAATAGTTAATATATAATATTATTTAGAATAATATAAACCATATTATATATTACTCCTAGAGGATTGTGTTATAGAAATAATGAAAGAAAATATATTAATTATATATTTGCATACAAATTTACAGCATTTTCATTTTAAGATCCCATTTAACATGTAAATAAGTTGGAGAGTGAAATATAAAATCCCTGTGTTCCTTGAAACATCTTCGTAGATACAATTTAATCTGAATCAAAGGTTGTAAATTACAGCAATTAAGACGAAATAACCAGTAAAAGCCAAACGTTTTTCCAAATGTAATTGAATAAGTACTAAAAGTAATTTGTAAAATAAAATTAATTAGCAATCTTTAAAAATAGCAAATGTGAAATACCGTAATAGAATATCCGATATTCATGAATTAAAAACATGATAAGTGATGATACGGTGAGGGGATGGGTTGAAGTTGATTGTTTTGAACCACACTTTTAAACTATGTAGATAATCTTATTGGAGTTTTGTAAATAAACAAAGGATAATTTAGATAGGATTACATTAGATGAATAAAGGACATAAAGGAGTGGGACCCCAGCACATTTGGAGGTGAGTCCTGTGTTTAATTATACAAACCAAATAAAATACCAAATAGAAAGGCGCATCATGATACTACAAAAGCGTGATTAAAAATCAGTAAAATAATCTTAAATGAGATAAGATTAGCAAAATATAATAATAGATAAAATGTTTTTATTAATATTAACGGAATAAATAAGACAGTGAAGAAGCAGTAGAAGTGAGGAAAACAAAATGATCATGATATAAGCTCTTCAATAGTTATGATTTGAGCCTGAAAGAGAAAAAAGGTTAAATCATGAAACGAATGAAATATGTACCCCATATTTTACAGTTTCCATACCAATTTATGGTCAGTATTTGAGGGTAAGGGAAAAGAGTAAGGGTAAGTAATTTATAACTCGTAATTTTTGTATTCTAATTTGTCAAATGTCATTTAATATACGTATTAATAGATTTAAAATATAAAATAATTGAAATATATAAGATATTCATCAATTAACATAAAAATAAAAAAAAGTCATATTTTGTTTGAGTTTTCTATACCTAGTAATGACAATTTTAAATACGTATAATGTTGGTTTGTAATCTTGCAATTTATGGTTGTAAAAAGAAAACTTAGCAAATCAAGTATGTAGTAATGTTCATGCAATTCGATCATCCAAATTCGGTATTAATGAGTTGTGTAGCGTTTTTATTAAGTAACATTATGGTCACGCCGCCGAAATGCTGGAATACAAAGGCAGATTAGTACAGTCCAGAGGCATATTGTGGTTCCACAGTATTCCAATTATACCCTGGAGAGCGCTTCTACAGAATTACTCTGGGGAACCCTTATGCAAATTAATGTACCGAGCTCATAAATGAATATTGAAATCAGAGTATGAATTAATTGAAACGAATTTTTTTTTGCAATATACAAGACAAAATTACAAAGTATAACAAATCATTACTAATTAAATATTCGCAACTGAACTATTGTACAAAATTCAAATGGTTTTCTAATTCTTTTGGTTTCCAACTAATTTATATACCCTTTTAGAAAATTATGCTATAATGTATTTTATATGCTGGAAGTAAGTAAAAATGGGACTTTTAAAATCTAATTCAATAAATCTTTAAGATAATTAAGTAATTCTAGGAAAAGCGTTATAAAAATTCTACACATCAATATATTTTACTAACAAATTATTACAGGAGGAATTGCCAATTCAGGAAAAATTAAAAGCATCTGGCAGGTGATAACAATTTAATTAGATTAAATCTTTCCAATCATGTTTTAGATCAAGCCTGGAAATTCAAGAGACTTTGGTTTCCTAGATTCCATTTATTGTACGTAGGTTTCTAAACTAAACTGATTGAAATATTAATTTAAAGTTTTCGAAAACACAAATTATAAATAAATTTTTATTTTAGAGATGCTTTAGAGGCAAAAATTATACTTATAAAATTAGTTTATTTTATATGAATAACTTCGACTAGATAACTTTTAGTTAATTGAAAGTCCCTTGCACTGAAAACTATCTTCCAAAATATATTAAATTGTATTTTAGAGCATAATTATAACAACAGGGTAGTAATACTTCACTCCTGTTTACGTGGTAAATTTCTTTTATATAAGTCACTTCGTTATACTGCATACGCTACTACTGTACCCACGTAATAAAGTGTCATATGATATTATTTGGTTTCTTTATATATATAATTTATTCTGAGATTGTCTTGTTGCTAGCTTTTATTACGTGTAAGTCTATTGTTAAAAATTCCTCTAAGGCTCAGCCAATCTTATGGATAATACAAAATTATGTGACTCGCTGTTTGCTTATATAGAAATGAAGCTTTATGCAAAACTTCATGTCTGTAGGTTCAGTCACGCTCGAGATATCGTGTTAACAGACAGACAAACCAACAAATAAAAAATGCGTACAGCCCTTCTATAATAGCTTTCTGTAATATTTTTGAATCTAAATGAACCTAAAATTTCTCGAGATAGTAACATTAATTTTTAACGTCCTTACTTTTCAATTTGTATAATTAATATGTGTATTTAATAGAAAATGAAATCATAAGCACTTTATGCATGCTAATGAAATATTAGCTACGTTGGTTATACAATAATTAGGCATGTTTGTATAATATAAGTTCTACTAAATTTAAAGGTACTGATGTACAGGACAGGACGTTACTGTTGTTATTCATAATATGAGCTTTGTCAATATGAAATATTAATATCTTACTGGTAAACATTTATGTGGATATACGATTTTGTTTACTTAATTTAGTCTG
The DNA here is from genome assembly GCF_021130785.1 of Homalodisca vitripennis. Classification (NCBI taxonomy): domain Eukaryota; kingdom Metazoa; phylum Arthropoda; class Insecta; order Hemiptera; family Cicadellidae; genus Homalodisca; species Homalodisca vitripennis. Next base: position 46,178 of record NW_025782061.1, read on the forward strand.
AAAATGTAACGACACTCAAAACCCGTTTTATAATACAATAATATTTGGCTAAATTTTATTTTAGTAAGTGAATAAAGGACAAGACGTGGGATTTTCAACTCGGAGTGATAATGAGCTCTAAAACTCAAGATCTCTGGCACCAATCAGACTGCTCGTGTCATGTAACTCTTGTAAGCACATTCCTTGCATCTTGTGTTTTCTCTTGTGTGTTGAGAAATCACATTTACATGTATATCACAATTTATACCACTCTGTCACAGAGCAAGTTCTTGGCAAAGGAATAATCAAACAGACTTTGACAAAATTCAAATTCGAGTGTTGAAAATATATTTTACAACCTTACAGACCAGAAGAGAAGCAGTGAAATATTTTTCTAAATATTACAAAATAAAAGAATTCATATTCGCTAATATTTTTCTAAATATATGGAAGTTAATTAAATTTATGATCAAGAATGAAGGTTTTAGAAAATTTTTATTGTAACAGATTATTTTAAGTTCTATTACTTCTTTTTTTCCTATTCTTAATACATAATGCTTGGCAGCACAAAATATGTTTATATTCAACAAATATACAATGTATCTATTGACCTTTAGCGAAGCCAACCTATTGGCGCTAGAGAAATTTAAATTCCGTCCGTCTTGTCTGTTCAACATTTCCTCATAGACTTGGTGTTATATGTAGCTTTATTTATATATTACAGTTCTGACTTCGTGCATGTCCACTCCACGGTGGTATTTTGTATTAAATAGAATAAGTCTACAAACAAGATGAGTGCAAGCATGTGAAAAATAAAGTTTAACATATTATCAAAATTAGGTTCGCTTATACAGAAAAAGTAAAAGCATATAATAGTGTGAATGTAAAAAAAAGTGATAAGGTTTATTTTTTAGCGCACCTTGCGCTATAGTATCCTTCCTACCTTACCTGAAATTATATTGTTTAAAATCTGTGAAGAAACATAAATATAATAAAAAAAGTGTAAATGTATTAAGTGACTAGATATATTTATATGAAGACATTATGCAGTTCTAATCATAGTATAACGTCAAAATCAAATACTTAAAATTACTTTAATACATATACTTAAATTTAGGTTAAGAGTCTTTAAAAGCCCTATACCTGAGTATTTTAGCATCTCGTAAAACTCAATTCTCGATAACTCATTCAACAATTAGTTGGCTTGTATATTATTCAAATAGTTTTTTATTTTCCTTTAATATCAATCACCATGTATGTTGCGTAAAATTATTAAACATTGGTCCGACACAAAAACAAAACTACAATATGAAATTCCTACGTCTATGAGTATGCAATTCACGTTCCAGTCTACTGAGGAAAACATAGAGATTGCAAAATATTCGTAATTTGGCCAAAAATTCTCTTTATTGCGTGTTTTTCCCGCAAAAATCTATTGCAATACAAAATTAATCAAATATTCTTGTTAAAAAGATTTTTTATGGTGGATTATATTAAAACGGTATATTGAGAATTCCGGACTCTTTGCCATTGTAATATGTTACAATCAAGTATAAAACTTAGTGTTTTAGAATTGAGATCCATCCTCTTCTTTAGTTGTTAAAAGCGTATGTTTTATAATTAAAACCCATCTTCTAGGAAATAACCATCCTAGGCCAAAACGAAGACCCGTTATATATTTGACATTAAAAACCGACAAATATTTTTATTATTGATGAGGTAATATGAGGTATTATTCATTACGTGAAAATTCAAATGAAAATATACCGAGTAAAACCAGAATGAATCCCAATGAATAATTTAGTGGAAAAATGTGTTGTTTCAAAATGTAAGCTCAATGATATTGAAGAAATGTTAGATGGAAAATAAATTCTCTATAAGAATAGGAATAAAGATATTGTGTCAGTACTGCATTACGGTAAAATTATAGACGTGATATTTTATTATTTTGGTTCATAATTAAGGTACACATGAACATTTAGATAGTCAAAATGATAATAAACCTAATGGTAGTTAGGGAAGTACTACATAATAAAACTTATTATAAAAAAAAAAAAAATCTTGCTTATTACTGGAAAGAAATCCATATTAGATCTATAAACATTATATGAAGAGTAAAATGCAAATTTAGAATATGTAGCAACCTATTACTTTGTGATCCCTCTTTGAAATTTTTATTTGCTGGTTTTTATTTCTGATCATGGATGTTTTCTTTTTATGTGAAATAATTGTTATGGATAAAATATAAACTGTAATCTCGTCAGTGTAAAACTGTAAAACTACTCAATTTATGTAATAAACTAAAGTTTTGCCTCCAAGTCTATAAATTTTAACATATACATTTTTTATTTGTTTATATAAAAAGCTGTATTAGCATAAAAATTGAATAAAGTAATCCAAGTATTTTTGTTAGAGAAATACGAAAGAATATTTATTAATCAGCAGAAATTCATTTTCATAACCTGTTTAATCTGAAAGCAACAAATAACAACAAATACATATGAACACATCCACGTGGTTAGCGCCTAGTTAGCCCACATGTGAATCTACTGGGGTAAGTGAATGAAGTATAGTTTGAAAAACCCCTAAATTTGTAACCCCATAATATATGCAAATATATAGTGTACATTCAGGGTATATTCAAATAAGCCTTTTTCAAGGACAAATCGTAATATATTTCTACTATCTGAAATGTTTGTACACATATAATACTCATAGTAGAGATTTGTACATTTATTGAAAAACCATAAATATAAATAAATTTAATTGACACCCAGTTTTAAAATCAACTAGTGATAAAACATTTAAAACATCAGTTGAATACATCTATATGTCTTATAATGAAGTCTATATCTGACCCTTAATCACTTTCCATATTATGTAATGTATTTTATGAGAACAATGGTAATAAATCGTATTAGTAAGTGCACATAAGAGCTTAATAAATATATAAGGACAAAGGATAAAAAACATCAAAGCTAAATTAGAAATACACACAACGATATTGTGGTGGTCGGGGAACGTACATAATCTGTTTTGAACGTCACTGTAAAACAGATCTTCTTATAAACTTTGAATGAGGATTTGCAAAAGACGTGTGTGTAAAAATAACACTATATAGGCATTGCAGTACTTATTTCTCATAGAATATTAAAAGTATTATTTGCTGGCATAGCGTTAGTGAAGCCTACAACTTTTATTTTAACAAGAGACATAATACTCGTATAATTACAATTCATTTGATTTGTATGCATTATGATTGAATCAATATCTTGCTAACAACTAGAAAATATTTTAAATGTTTAGTACAATAAAAATGTTTATCGTTTACAAATTAAAGGTTCTAACGGAATTTAATTTGAACTTAAACTTAAGAACGCCTCGTTCAACAAAATTTCAGAATAAAAAAAACATACAGATAGCAAAATTTATTTTTATAAATTATTTTATTAATTCTTCTTAAAAAAATTATTTTATTCCTCCTAATACAATTTGATTTAATTCTATGCGTTTTATTTTTGATAGTGGAGTTATAGCAGTAGGTTTTAAGATGAAAAACGGCGAATGCACACTAATATCTCAAATCTAAACATACATCACATTATTGAAGTAGTGGAAAAGTGAAATAGTGAAATTAACAGTTTTTTTGTAGATTTAATTAATTGGCGGCTAACGTATGGCATACTAAAGAAGAAAAATATAAAATTTCATACGGCCCTTAAAAAACACTTTAATTTAACATTTTTCCGCAAACGTCGCTCAGTTAGGGCCGGTGAATAAGTGATGTAGAGTAAGTAATTATATACTTCATTATTTTAATTAAATTTATTTCGCATTCAAGTATTTAATAATGCCTTCACAATATTTTGTTTTGTTCGTTCAAAAGCTGCCTTCTTCGTAATATATATCGGTAACATGAAAATACTCCTTACTACTAAAATTACACCAAGAGCATTAAAGTCTTTGAGCTAGAAGTTAATGTCACAGGACACCGTTTTAGTAACAATTAAATCTTTCTACATAATGTTTATAGCTAAAGCAATATATTTCTATATTTTTATTGTTTGTAACACTGCCGTTACGGTCTATAAAATTTGTCCCTTACAGTCGTGGTCTTGTATGACGGTCTGTGTTATTATTCAGAATAACAGGTACAACAAACTCGAAGCTTAGTACGTAAATTCTTTTTTTGTCGTAGGAAAGAATTCTTTTGGTTTTGAGTCAGTTCGTCTGTGCGATTACTCATTGATAGAAAAATTCCTGGGGATTTGAAACAAGATATATAATTTCCTCTCATGTAAAAGACCTATATTCATTTTTGGAATTACAGGGTAGAATGACAGTCCATATTTTTGTTGTCCTTCTGTGCGTTAATATTGGAATTTTTCCGTGATTATTGATAATCCGATATCAAACTATTATGGATCCCCTCAAAAATAAATGTTTTTATCGGTTTTATTTTCATGGAGGAGATTTTACCTATCGAGTGAATTTTATTATGACCTATTAATAATTACATTTTGAAGTAGAATGTCTAAAGTATGAAGTAAATTAAAACAACCTTTTGTAACGTATTTCCTCCAAAATATTTTAGTTACATTATAATAAAATTGTAATTAATGTATGTTTATTAGTTAAAATATCTAACTAACTACATGGAAGAGCCACAATAAATTTCCAGGTAAATGAAGCACTGCTGATAAAGAGTCTTCTGATACAGCTATTTAACTGTGTAACTCAATTCTACATCCAAAGGTATGTGTTATATAACTGAAACTTACGTTGATTTATATTTTCATTAAATATTCTTTAAGGTTATATCCATATTGTTATTAACAATCATTTGGATAAAACTTAGTCAACATTCTCAAACTAAAGTTGCACCATAATCATAATTTATAATATACCTTTATGACACTGCACCAATACATACATGTAACAACAACATCTTGGACAAATAATTTTGTCGTAAGTAATAAATTATCGTATTATTGCTTTTATTTAACGAATTTCTTAATGCTAAAACAATGTAAAGAATATTTAAGACCGTAAAAAGTAATTTAAAAAAATAATAAATATATACCCTAAAAAGATATATACAAACTTCAGTTTTCAGAAAAATGATTATTTTCAATAAATTGAAACAATGCTCAAGGGATATTAAACAAGATAGCATTAGTGTTTAAACAACTCGTTTTGTTCTCAATGTTTTTCAGTTAGGAATTGAATATTTCAGGCAAATCGATATTTTAAGCAGGGAAAAATACATTTAAAAAATTTGCAGCTAATTCTTTGGATTTAGCATCGTTGCTGTGTCTAATCTGTAACTCCTGCTATCTCTAACATTTATCGTGTTAGTACGAAAAATGTGTCATAAATTAATCGTGCTGTATTTGAAAATGTATCGTTCTTTGTCCAAAATAGATCTTGATGTGTGAAAATAAAAAAGAGGTACTCATCAGAAGTTTAACTATGCGTTTTATTAAATAAATAAAATATTATACTCTATATATAGTACATTTTTTATGTAGCTTGTATCTGAATTCGGATTTCCAAAAATTAAACAAGAAAACAAGCAGCTTACATAGATAATAAATACTTTTAAAATAATTCCCTGCATTTAAATATTATTTCCAGTATTTTTAATTTTATCAAGAAACCATATAAAATAAACTTCATAAGCTTTGACTAAGTAATAATCCTTTTTAGCAGATTATCGTTTTAAGGAACTACGTTTTTAAAAATAATAAGATTAAAAATTAAAATTAATGTTGTATAAATACGCCTTTGTAGAAAACATGTAAAATATACGGCATTCAAGTTTTTTCATTGTAAACAGTGTAATTAACTATTTAAAAGTGGTTTGATACTATAACCATATTTATTTCATTTGTTAGTTATGTTGATACTTATGATGATTATAAATAACAATCAGAAGTACTTACTTGAAACGTACACATTTGATTTATTATTAATATTGTCTTGTATTTACCTTAATACTATATAACAGTAACACATTATTAAGTGGTGTGTAGGCATACAAGTATGACAAAACCAAAAATTATATGTAATACAAGTATGATGGTAATGCTTGCTTCGCAGATATTCCAATTACTGTCTGTAGAGCGTCCCGCCATCGCATTGCTAAGGGATGCATAAGAGAATTTTGTGCTTTGGCGAGCTCATGGAATGCACAATGTGTTTCTGATGCAGTATTTATGAGTACATCAGAGGGTTATTCTTTATTTATTTATACCCTTACTTGTTTTTACTTCCTAATTGTAAAAACTATAATGGTCAATTAACATTATTAAACAATAGAATTAGTTTAAGACAGTTTAATTTGGCTAATGAATGATTTGCTATATTAATCCATATATGGAACGGAGATGTGTATTTTGCATACGATCTTGTCTTCACGATTATCAATGTTAGCTTTGTATGGTATCCCTTATAAACATATTTTAAAGGTTTTATTAAAACATGTTTCAAACGTTAGGTATAACTGCTTACTGTAAGTTACAAATAATTTCACCAGAGTAACAGTAATTTAAGGGGTATCGCGTAGACAGGCAGACGAATGGAATGCTCATTGAATTTTTCATTCTAAATCATCCATATTTTCTTTTTAATAAGAGTTACTTGGGTACCAATTGTAAAGTCGTCTGGGACATCGCTTTCCCTATGGTTATTACACAGGTAGGCAGATCGAGGTGAAAAGGAGCATTTCCTGCACATAATTATATTTCCGATCCTACAGCTTATTTAGCCTTGTTTCCTCCAAATAATAAATATACACATACGTCACGTATCAAAAACGTATTATAGTAAAGAAACGATTATTTCCTACTCTTGAGGGTTTATAATCAGGTTTAATATATTTTTCAGTGCCATAGTTAAGGTTGACTAGTTGTTCTGATGAGGGAAATACATTTAAATACTTGGAACTGAGAACCTAGCCTATGTCCAACATTCTTTCTACCATCATGCTTTTTAAATTAAAAATTGTATTCTAATATATTTCTAGTGAGAAATATGAGTTTCCTTTATTTTGCCGATCAAGATAATGTAACTACCTCAGACACATGCTTTTGTCAAACATTTTCTACTTACGTTTCCTGCAATCTTCTTTCACTCTAACATATTCCCAATGCCATAGTTGTATGTCCTAGGGCCCCATAATGAAGAAAATATACTTACTTATGGACTGAGAAGTATTCTACTGTAAAAACCGTAATCCGTCCGGTATAAAGGGGAAAATCCTTAGGAAGATTATTCATTATTTCAGTAATCATTTATGACGGTTTTGGGTTGTATAAGTTTTGTTTTCGCACTGTAGTCTGGGAAAGAATAGCTATCTAGTTAAAACATCTTAGAGTAAAAGTGCCATATTGCAAATGTCAAGAAGCCAACCAGTCTTTGATTATATAGACTTTCTTACATACACACTCACATTTCACATTTTCCTCATTAAGTAAGGTATTAAAAACAGTAACTTTAATTCAAGTAATTCAAATTCCTTAGTCACGTTTTAATTGATCACTGGAAGCCTAAACAAAATAAAGATTATAGTTTAACCGGAATTTTTTATCTTGATAACACTATATATTCAGCACTTAATATTATATAATTAAAATGTACACTAATAATTTCAGTCTCTTTGACGTACTTCAACTAAAACATCCAAAAAATGTAAAAAAGTGTGAAAAGCAGCCTAGTGTCAGTAAAATTTGGATATTGAAACATAAATTTTAATCATTAAAATGGTAATTATTACCATTAATAAAACTAATGTTTTGTGCTGCCACAAAGCAATTATTACACAACACAGTTGAGTAATTTTAACAATATCTTTAAACTATTATTCCAAACATTAAGAACGAAGATAGGGGTTTTAGCTAACTTAGAGACCAGTTTGGTGCAGCCTACAGGGGATCTTTTTAGATAAGAATAGATCTATATGCAAACCTGGATCCCTTAGAATGTTTATGTAAAATTTTCAGTAAAATATAGCATAGACTATATAGTCAACGCCGTGGAAAGTAAAAACACACAAAGAAAGCTATTTCTAATGTAATTAGGAGTGTAAATGTGTAACTAATAATTAGCCGTAATTTATCAGTAATCACGTGGTATACAATTGGGTATCGGAAAATGTATCTTAAAGAAAACGTTTAGACGATGCGGCAGTGGCAAAGATAATGGTGTAATTAAATTTAAACCGTGTTTCTCAACTCAAACATGTTCCGGGACTTTAAAGCAACGTGTTAAAGCAACATTTAAAAGCAACGCGATAAATTAAGGAATCATTGTAATTAGACAGCAATCGGGTATGAGGCCTTTGGTATAGAGACATGCTTGTTTGAGGCCTGCTATTAATGTAATTAAATTATATTCAACACAAAAAAGTACAATTGAATTAGTGTTTGTTGAAAAAATGAATATCATTTAATCTATACCAAGATTTTCACTAAGCAAGGTATATTTATAAAGGTAATACCTTTTTTATATACAGGGTGATTCAAAACTAAACGGCAATCTCTCGGGAGCTTATTCTATAGCTAAAAACAAGTAAAAAAGTTCATATAACCATATGCCCGAAACGCTTCGTTAGCGAGTTTACGCCTAGCGAAAAATTTCGCCCGGATTTCAGAACCCTTGGTGAAGTCAGGCCGTATAAAAATGGAAAAGGTAGTTACAAAGATACAAATACCGATTGTTTTTTGTGTTTTTATATCTGAAAAATTTATTAAAATTCGTCCCAGAGCTGTAAATGCAATACTTTCAGAGATATATTACGTAAAACACAAGAATTGTTGCAAAGAAATAACACATTTTTGTGTTTTAACGTAAGATTACTTCCATAAAGGTCATTTTTTTCTTAAACAGATTTGTAGAAAATTTAATTCTGAAAAGATTCATGTGAATTACTTAGGAAAAAAATTAATAATAGGTATTGAAATTTAGCTTTAATTTAAAAATAAAACAGACGCACAAAAATGCATATTCTTATCTGCATAAAATATTAACTAATGTTTAGGTTGTGAGTAACAGCTGATCATTTATTCTAGACTGAACATTAACATAAAATGTATTTACCTTTATAAAACTGTAATAATAATAGTTGCTCAAAGTGTCCTCCGTTTTGTTAGCAATGCACGTTTTCGCACGACGAATCCAAGTCCACTCTTTTCTAGCGCGTTTTCATAACGTTTGGAGCATTCTTGATAGATTTCTGCCGCCTCTGTAATGCGATTACGTAACTCCTCTATGGTGTTAATCCGTTTTTGAATAAACAATTGACATCATCCACGCCCATAAGAACAGAAACATTCTAGCTGGCGTGAGGTCAGAGAACGTGGCGTGGCCATTTTACTGGTCCATTTCGACCAATCCATTAAGTCTACCGTATGTAACATTTATAAATAGTTTTTCACGATCCATTAGAAAAATGTGGAGGTGCTCCGTCGTGCATAAACCATGCATTTATTCTGTTTTTGACCAGGAAATATCTTCCAAGAGGGTAGGCAGGTTTGTTCTTAAAAAATTTAAGTACGGCGCTACTACTCCATTAAGTCGATTAGGGAGGAAAAATGGACCAATCAAATTATCAACCCAGAACACCAAGCCATACATTGACTGAAAAGACTGAAAATGGTATGTTGAAAAATGCCTCGTCGCAGTTTCATGTGGTTTGTCGTACGCCCAAGTATGGGTATTACGAAAATTTACAATTCCATTTCTAGTAAAACAGGATTCATCAGTAACGAGAATACGCCGAAGAAAATACTGATGTCGTAAACAATTTCTTCTTAACCAGCGGCGCAGAACGTTCTTCCGTTTATTAAGATCTTGCGCGGTAATAAAGTCTTGAACACGTGTTATATGGAATGGGTACAACTGTGCTTCATGAAGTGTCCGCCATACACGCTTTGAACTGGCAAAATAATTTAACTGACGTGATAATCGTCTGGTGCTTGTGGTTGGATGATAATTCTACAGCATTTATTATTGCTTGTTCATTTTTATAGTTCCTTGCGCTAACCAGAGGCAGGAGGGGTTGACGACCAGTATCTATTCGCTTCGGTTTAAAAAGCTACCCAGTTTCTCTAAGATCGTCTCCTTCGTCCTCTCCACAGCTTCAAATGTTTTGCGATACAGGTGTTCTTCGATGTGGAAAAGTATCACGATATTCCTGAACTGCAGCTAAAACCATTCTTGTTAACTTTGCCGTAAATCAGTATCATGTCCGTATACTCTTATTAAACGAATACATATACCATTTACATTATCTGCCATTATTTACTAAGATAATTACATACAATTTTATAAAAATATTTAATAAAATATTTTAAAAATAAATATTTAATAAAATATTTATACACTTGTAAAAAATATTTCCAAATAAACACAGGATCTCACAAAATACAATCTTAAACACGCCACAATACAAAAACCCTCCATAAAGGTTAATTCAAATATTACTTCATGAACTTAATTGTTGATCAGCTAAAAATTGCCACTTGTTGGGGGGCTTTATTCAGCTCTCCGCCTCCCTTTTGCAAAGAAAATATGACGATAAAAACTGTTGAAGTAAATGAATCAGCTGTTACTCACAACCTAAACATTAGTTATAAATTATTTTTATGCAGATAAGAATATGCCATTTTGTGCGTCCTGTGTTTTATTTTTAAATAAAGCTAAATTTCAATACCTATTATTAATTTTTTTCCTAAGTAATTCACATAAATCTTTTCAGAATTAAATGTTCTACAAATCTGTTTAAGAAAAAAATGACCTTTATTTAACATTTATGGAAGTAATCTTTACGTTAAACACAAAAAATGTTTTATTTCTTTGCCACCAATTCTTGTGTTTTACGTAAGATATCTCTGAAAGTATTGCATTTACAGCTCTGGGACGAATTTTTAATAAATTTGTCAGATATAAAAACATAAAAAAACAATCGTATTTGTATCTTTGTAACTACCTTTACCATTTTTATACGGCCTGACTTCACCAAGGGTTCTGAAATCCGGGCGAAATCTTTCGCTAGGCGTAACTCGCTAACGAAGCGTTTCCGGGCATATGGTTATATGAACTGTTTTACTTGTTTTTAGCTATAGAATAAGCTCTCGAGAGATTGCCGTTTAGTTTTGAATCACCCTGTATAACAAATTGTCTTAGGCCTACATATGTATATAATTTATAGATTGCCACAATAAATCAAAACTCAAATTTGACCCGCAGTTTAGACAGACTGGAAGTTATTTAGACTGTCGGAAACTGTTTATTTTTAGTATAAGAATTGTGTTGTTTTGGCTTATCTGTAAATATAAATGAAATGACCTGACTGACTCACTGATTTATTCAACTAGCTAATATATGGTACAACTAAACGTGTTCAAGCTTATAATAATTAGCAATTGGCACATAGTATGAAAAATGTATACCACATATATGTAATCAGACAACAAATTGACTGTTGATTCTCCTTTTATAAGAAATAAAACAAAACAGATAAATAATTCTAGCAAACCCAAAAGTAGGTGTTTAATTCATTTTCTAATACCACTAAATCCTTAAGGATTGCAGATTAAGCAGCTGCATAATAAGCTATAATGAATGGAACGTACACGAATAATTGCTGGCAAAACTTTAGTGTGACATGCAGTACGTGTGTTATGCAAATGGGTCCTGCCATTGCAGATTCCACTCAGAGTAACGTATGCTGTGCAATTGATGCAATAATTAATAACGTGTATACATCGAAGAAGGCTATTTATAAAAGCCAAAAATTTAGGTCAGTTTACACTAAACTTCTTCTAACAATCTATATTTGATTTTTAAATTCCTGTCCACCCTTTTAATCACTTCCTAAAGCATTAAAAACGACCCTGAAAGCATTTTTTATTCATTAAAGTTTAATATATTCAGACTAAAATTGAATCATAAACTACTGCAACGCTTCAGCTGTTACATAAACTACTTCATAATAAATCAGAAAATATATTTCATTTAAGGAACGTTTTAGTGCTCACGTTCGTCTAGTTATTACTGTGATGCTATAAAGACCACCTTCATTTACCACTAGCTTGGCACAAAAGCATACTAAATTTGGAATATTTTTGAAATGAATATACAATAAATACATAATAGAATGGCCATAACTTGAAACAGTTTTTATGAAATAACCGTGAACTACCTTGAATATCTATCAAACATTCCATCGTATTTGACTGAGTAGATCCATTGATTTTAATACAAATGTAACTATTTTACTGAGGAGTAATCCAATACCACATCTCTTAAG
>NW_025782062.1:0-17532 GCF_021130785.1 Homalodisca vitripennis
CCAACGTACTTTGCATGGTGCATTCTTGTTACTCCAAGAATTTCTGTCACTTCATCTGTTTTTTTCTCAGTAGAATTTGTTGACTCTTGTTCTTGTTAAGGACCAGGTAATTTGCAGTACAATACTGTTCCAATATGCTCATGGGTGGGTAAAAAGATTGTATTTCCAGTATTTAGGGTTAGTTTTTATTCTGGAGGAGTAGCTGTGTGTTCTCATAAGAGAACTTCAGTAGCCACAAAGGTAAACTTGGCAATTCACGTTCATAAATCATGAATAGAACTGTTCCCCAATATATGGTATCCCATTCGTGTGACTCCTATGGATCATGCCCTTACTCCTTGTATCTTGATTGTATTGGATGTTCGGCAAATCACACTAGTAATGTTTAAAACCACTGTACGTGAGGCGTTTTAACTTTCATCACCATCTTAACCTGTCGACATCTTTTCCATCCAATTTACCAGATGTATTTTAAACCGTCCACCATAACAGCATCCATTCATGGCTTTAAAAGCATGCAGCAACCATTACAAAGTCATAATTGGATTGCAGTTTGCTGTTTCTCCGTAATTCAGGTGTTGGCATACACTCCAGTATTTACTCACGTGTGATTGAGGACCCATGTATATATATATATATAAATTATATAAATATATATATAATATATATATATATATATTACATTTTTGGGCCTATGTCCATATTGCGCTCCAAAGCGGTCTGTTTAAATAATGGTCAAAACTTCCAATTCCCTAATGTCAACCTATGATGATCTTATGCTGGGGCCTGTGGGGAATATTGTCTGTAGTGTTGTTGGTGTAAGTATACTGAGTGTTAGTGAAAGTACATGTTATATGCCACTAGATCGCATTACTATATTTTATCTCAGTTTTTAAGTAGGTAAAATAATAGTTCAAATTGAATATCACTGTATTGAAGGATCTTGATAAATTATGGGTTTTTATATCAGGATAAAGTTCACAAAATGTTCACTGGGTTCTCTATCAATCCACTTTGATTTTTAATAAATTTTGAAACTGTAATATTCTTTGAGACTAAAGCTTATTTTCTTTTCAGTCTGCTAATTCCACCGCGGAATATTTAAATGTCGTAATTTGTACCTGTCACAGTGTTAATTATAGTATGTGGTGTGGTAGTGCGTTCCCAGCTATTAAATCCGTTTTCCTGACAGCAGACTGTAATGTATGTGATGAATGATTAAATTAGTTCATTCTGTGAACGAATTACAACAGCGAGAGATTTGTGCTGTACACTTAACATAAAGCCACAAAGGTCATCATGTAACAAAATTTTGTTTTGTAAGGACCAATTGAAAACTGTTATTAAAAATCCATATTAGATCTAACAAAACAACCTTGAAAGCCCATCTAATATCCCCTACAGATCTGAGGTTAAAACCCGTAATTTGTCCTCTTAACCAAGTCTTAGTAGGGTATAAGTTAAGAATGCATGTTGACAAATGCATGATGGACATCGGAGAAGGGCCATTGTACAATTTACTCATAGCAAGGCCTTATGTTTTGTAAAATCATTTAAAATTCAAGTAATGCAAGTTATACACAATTGAAGGACAGTACCCAATTATATTGGGTCTCTTGCCTTGAGCCCAGTCTAAGTACATTTTCTTTAAAACATGAAATACGAGAGTAAATATCCATGATTTTTCTGAATCAATTATGATTGCACACATTTGGCTTAAGCCAGACGGTTACAAAGTCGAAGCAGTAGGGTAATCTCATCGACTTATTCGACATTGTTCATAATTTACTTAAGGTGTATGATCACTGGCAGAGTGATTAAAGCAATTCGTGATGCTTGCATTTAACAGCTAGATCTTACCACTTATGAATTTATTAACCTGATAACTTTTGTAAAACAAAAAGTAGTTTGGATAACAAATTCTTTTCCATAAAGTTTAGAACAAAACTTGCATTCTTTAAAAATCAGTTGATAAAAACAAAACCAACACATCCAGATCATATACTAGAAATGTTTCCAGTTTGTGTGTTCACGTATGAAAAATAATTGCTTGCATAATGTCTTCACTTAAGATAAATGTGAAATTAAATAACATATACAACATAGTATTGAAGGACTTAACAGAGTGTAACAGAAGTTTTATCAATCCAGCAAGAGTTGCACAATGTGTCATATGGTTTATTCTGTTTGTTAAAAATTATTTTATTATGTGATTTTCTTCTTGCCATTATGATTACTCGTAAAAGTAGTGTAAAATCGTTAGATTTTTATTTGTAAACCTTTAATTTTGACCTTCTGACTCCAAAGTCAATAGAGATTCTCCTTGTACCAAGAAGAACCTATGAACCAAATTTCAAGTCTAAGACCTTTCTATCAAGTGTTGTTGCACAGACATACAGGACAAATCATTTAAGATGACCCTGTAAGTAGTCAAAAATACTTACAGCACAACATTTTAGAAATTAAATAAGACTTTGGGCATAATGTGTTTAGAGTTTAGGTTAAATAAAATTACATGAACCACCACAATATTGCTCTTAATGGATTTGGACGAAAATTAGCACGAATGATCTGAAAGTAAATGGCAAGGTCAAGTTTGTTATTGGGGCAAATCAGTGAAAGGGACGGAGTCTCGAACTAATTCCATTTACTATATAAATATTCCACCCCCTTGCAGTTAAATGGATTGGCAAGAGCATATAAAAAAAAACAAGTACATTGACAGGGCAGCTATTTTAAGGGGAAGTCAATCTCCTTTTATGCCCCTCTCCTCATGTGCCACTGGCATGTGTGAGGATCTTATCAAACAGAATAGGGGGGAGAGTCGATACAGTATTAGGTCAATGGTACTGACAAAAGGCGCAACAGTCACAGACAGGATTTGAACCCACGCTATCTCTAACTTAGATTCAAAGTCTTTTTAGACCGCCTCGGCCATTGACACTTCCAACAAGCGATCGACACTATAGTATACAAATGATAAAATATCTGCCCTGTAATAGGTTACAATATTAGATAAAAGTGGAGATTGATCAAACGAAGTAAAACAGTTGTGACCATGACGACTCAAACTGCCATAATTTTTCCACCTCTAGCCCAAAAAAAAATTTTGGCCCACCCCTGGGACAACACGAAACCCCTATCCGTCCCTACCTTACTGATTCTGGCCCCAATCTGAATATGATCATAGGAGCCAAAGAACATTTTCAATTAACTTAACAGTCTATTGAAATTCTAAATATAACCATGGCACAATTGGACCTCAACTGCATCTAAATTTACCTCATGTGGACATTTTATTGAATAAATGTCAACCGGAGTGATAGTTTATGAGTCTAAGGGGCGAAGTCTTGTCCGGCATCAGGCTTGTTTAGAGGTCAGTCCCAATTTATTCAAGTTTCAGGCCAGTAAGGGAATTGTGATATACACCCGGGGTGAATATAGTATCTATTAATGATAACCCATTGCTCGCGTGAACAGTTACCACACTCAATACTTGTGTGTAACTCCCACAACATTTACAAACACAAAGTTTCAGCAATTTGAACCTATGTTTATATGGGTCGTATCCGGGGGGGGGGGGGCGTTTATGTGTTTGTAACCCCCTCCCCATTGATACAAATCCATTCTAAGGGATAATATGATTTTTAAACTTGCGATTAAAACTGGAAAATGTATAGTTCGTGACTGTAGAACCGTATAATCATAGATCAGTCTAATTTTTTTTATATTTGTTTTGATATTTCAACTGTTAACAGCGGACACGATAATGTAAAACACAAGCCCCCTCATTACACTTAGAAGTTTTTCGAAATGGGACTTGTCCGTCTGCGACCCGTCAAGGAGTTGGAAAAACACCAGGAATTACAGGTCACTGTCGCGTTTCGGGCGGGATAAGAGGACAAGTGAGTAAATAGGCCATGGAACGCCCTACCTGGTCATCTCTGTTGAACGGAACTGATTTTTTAATAGTTTCAACATTAGTTTTTTTTAATATTGCATCAAGAAGTATCTTTATTCATAAAAGTGTTATGTACAACTATTTTCTTTTAAAGTTAACAAAGGAATTTAAACAGTGCTTTATTTACAGAACACACATTTATACCACACACTTTCAATTTACCATTTGCATTGTCATGTACTCTTGCCATCAAAATAAACTAAAAATTTAACAAAAAGGGGAAACAATTTTTACATTATATAGATTGTATTAACACAATATTTTAACTAAACATACTTTTATGAATATATAGGGCTTCTAAAGGCAAAGCCTATGCAGAGGTTCCTTCGTATTAAATTAAATTCGTGATAACTCGGATAAAGTGTTGTCAGTTAATTTTGATTAGAATAACTTCCATTTATAAAATGTCTACATTGCATCTAAATCTGTACTTATGTGCAACTCTGATCAGAACAAATGTTTTTACTAATAGTATCCAGAAGAAAATTTATGTTTTGTTTACTTAATAGGACATAATTTCAATAGTTTTGAGAACAATTATGCTATTTGAATCACATATTTCTTTTGGTAATGTATTATACATTTTCGGTTCCAACAAAACAATGACTACTTTCTAAAAATGGTTAAATTGGGTTTTGGAACTCCTAGTTTCTCTTTGTGCCTTAATTTATTTTTGAAAATATTAATTAATACAGTCAAATTACCAATAGTGACATAAAACATGTTTAAAACCTTATACACAAACAAAATATGTTACTGGAAAAATGTTCTAGACTTATAAATAATGGATGAAATGGTATTGTATTTTACATTTTCTTTTAATTAATCAAATGAATATTTTTTGTTTAATTATAAAGAGGCTTTAAATTTGTTTCATAGATTCCACCCCAGCAAAATATTCCATATTCCAATCTACTGTTTACCAATGAAAAAATATAACATTCTCATAACTTACTCTGTACACATATTTTAGAAAACAAAAGGTCTTAAGATACTATACAGTTTATTTTTTTTACCATGTCTGTGTGTTTTTATAGTTTATTTCCCTATCCAGCAAAATTCCCAGGTATTTCAAATTGTCAGCCTGAGACACAATTGCACACTCAGGACACTCTTTGGTTGTACACACAAAACACTCACACAGTTGTATAAAAACCTTGTACATATAGTTATAAATGTTGTGGGATATTTTTTAAAGACTTCAAATTTAAAATAATAACCTTATGTTTTTATTCCCGGACTTAATAACATATTGTCTCTTTGAGAACCACCATATAGTGAAAGAGTCCTATTTAAATCTATACTTTATTGTTTCTTCTATAATCATTCCCAGTCATTCTTTCATGTTTAAAATTAACGTAAGTCCTCATCGATTCTGTTGGTTGGCACAAGTCGTGTATTAGGACTGGACTTGGAGTGTAAAGAAATGAATACTGATAGTGGTGATATTAGTTAGTACACCAAACAAAAGTATAACACATGAGGTTTCGGTGATATTTAGCTTTATCTTTAAACATATTTTCATTTCTTAAGAACTGAGTTAATTTTTGCTGTATAAACCTGTTCCATTTGTCTTCCAGTATTGTTTCAACAAAAATTGTATAAGGAAATATACAGCTAAATTAGATTGACTTATCAAAACTTAGTTTTCTGATAAACTGACCTTTACAATTATAGACGAAAAATTAAATGGACTTTCAAAACCCTTGGCGCGTGAACTTCTGATACAGTTTATCGGAATAACCATTTTAATTATGTATTATAATGATATTTTAAATCTTTTTGATTTTTATTAAAATTCCGTGCTCTTTTTAAATAATTTCTGAATTGAAGTTGGTATTACTCTAAACGTTTTATTTTCCACTAGAAAATGTGTTTTACATCAGTTTTCTATTAATTTAAAATCACAGATATAAAAATATTATTAGAAATGCTTATATTAAAATTAAACTCGAGGAATTTATTATGGCAAAAACAGTTAAAATACCTTTTAGGACCAGATATAAATATCCTTAATTTGTGAAGGGCTTTAAATAATTTAGGACATGAATTTGAATTTTTTATAAATGTTTAAATTCAATATCTACATTTTTTGTTCCTAATCTTTAGTTTTATATTGCTAAAGCTATGTTCCTGGAATTGTATTTTATTTCTGAAACATAAATCAATGCAATGATAACCATTAATAAAAAGGTGGTGTGAGATTTTAAAAATGCTATCTGACGGGAAAAAAACAAAATCTATTACATGTAAACGTCTCTTTGCGGTCAAGAACATCCTAGAATGATTCAAGAGTCCACCAATGGTAATAAAAAATTCTATTAAACATTAATGAAGAAAACAAAAAATCTCCAGTAAAAACCTCATTGCCTAATTTTATCAAAATATTCCCACCTTTAAGCCATTGTGAGAGGTCCTCTTGGTCGAAAATCGATTTATAAATAAGCCGTAATTAAATCGTGAAAAAAAAAAAAAAAAAAGGGGAGAGGTAAAAAATTTTGCTATATTTGACTCGACTGGAATGTGCACTGTGTTTCAAACAAATAATGATAATTGGCAGCAGAAATTGTTGGAGGGATTAACGCAGATTGAGTGCGATGTAACAATGTGTTTATAAAATTATGTGGTTTCAATAAAAATTGTACAAGTACAGTAATGAATCTTAAGTAAATGTGCTGTTGCACAGTAATGAAACAATAGATATTTAGTTGTGCTGGAAATGCATCCTTTTTTCTTACAATTTTTTTTTTTAATTTATAAATTTTTTGAGGATTAGGGAATAGCTTTTATTAATCTCAAACTCAATTTCAGTTGACCAAACACACCCCTGTGTGATTTGAGGATTTTAACCAAAGCAGTTAAGTTTAAACGAGATAGCATCTATTAAACGTGCTGATATTAACAAGTAGTAAGGGGTGGTGGAGAGCAATAATTATTAAAACATGTATTGCAATAGCTCTTTTTTAAGAGTGAGCTAATTGCTTCCAGAGAAGATTTCAGTTAACTGGATTTTGTGGAAAGTAAAATTGAATATAAATGTTATTTATTAATAATGGGAAAGGTTTTGAATATTTAGATTGGACAGTTGGTAAGACTGGCTTGTTTACTGGAATAACAAGGATTCAGATTATACAAATTTCTGGATGGGGAGATCGTGTGTGAAAACGAACCCCGTTGAATTTCAATTCAACCTTAACTACAAAATTAGATGGACGATAGTTATACCTTTTAAGTTGGCAATAATTTTTTAGGGGTTTCCCTCTAAAGGACGCCATCCTTTAATTTTATAATGTGGAACTATTTAATTTATTTGGTTGCGCGCCCCGTGTGATTTGTTAAAAACATAAACAGCCTACAGTTTTGTATTTAAAGATTTGTTTATTGACGATTAAAAGTGTTTGGCCAAGGATAACAGGATTTTCACTGATAGTATGTCATTCGTTTATAAGATTATAAAAGGTATAAACTACACACGTTTTCGGAGGATTGGAACATCTTATCCTCTTCGTCAGATTGCAGGGAGAGTATGTTTGAAACCCCTTTTTCTTTTTTTTTTTTTTTTTTTTTTTTCTTTTTTTTTTCTTTCGCATATATTTCATTTATAAAATCAAAATAAAATACTTACTTAAAACATTATATATATTTTCTATTCGCTTATTTTATCCAAGCATTTATAATCAAATTATCCAATACTTTCCTTTATCTTTTATCTTATAACTACTTTTTTTCTAGATTTTCTATTAATATACATTTTTCATATATTATTTTTTTTTGTATTTATATATCTTTAATTCTGTTTCTTTTTTTTATATTAATCTATTATTTTTATTTTTTTTTTTTTTCTTTTTATACTTATTTTATACTTTATTTTTCGTTCTTTTATTATCCTTTTTTCCCTTTTTTTTTTCTCTCTTTATATCTCACCCTTCTTTTATACTTCTCTTCCTTGTTTATTTATTTATCATAATGTAATTAATACCACTCCCCCATCTTGACGAATGAGGATTAGATTCCCATACCTCGAAACGGTGTGGTGTGTTTGTACCTGGTTTATAGCCTAATTTAACGATGGCCTAAAAGACTTCCCCCCCCTCTTACTGGTAAGAGGAAGGGAGTGGTTATAATAAGGGAATGTGAGGTAGGGTTGATGAGTGGTGTGGGTGGGGACATGTGCCCCCCCCCCCCCGTGGGGGTGTGGTGGTGGTTCGGTTCTGGGTGGTGGTTCTGAGGGTGGGTGTAGGACTGGATCAGTCATGGTAGGGCGTTTTGCTGGGCTCAGACTGGGGAGGTCGGAGGTGGGAAAAATTTGTTTTTATTGAGGAGTCATACGAAGCCTGGTGATCCTGTCATGTCCATCGGTTGACAACGCGGGGGTGGTGACTGGCAAGGCTGAAGCCTTGGATTATCTTGTGATGGGGTCGGGGGGGTCAAATTTTGTCACTGAGGAGAGTGTTGAGAGGCTGGGCCCTAGGCTGGATGCATTGGCTGAGGGGGTGCAGGGAAGGGTTGTGTGGGTGGAAACACCATACCGGTATGACTTACCTCAACATTGAGACCTATTGAGAAAACAAAATGAGGTACTTAAAGAGAAATGTACAAAGTACAAGTGGGCCTTTTTTGGGCATCAACTCCTTGATGGATAGGTCATGCTATACAAGGCCTACACTTGAATTGGAGGGGAAAAGATGTCCTCAGTGGTGTCATTGAAAGCTATATAGCATGTGTCGACCCACTGGTCCAGCAGTCTGCTTGTACAAAAACCAGACTTTTTTCTCGTAACGGAACACGGACTTGATGATGACAAAATTCAAATGATACAAATTCAAAATTACAAGCTTCTAAATCATTTTAGCAGACATGACATGAAAATGGGAGGTACAGCTGTTTTTAGAAACAATCAAACCAGTGCAAAAGTCATAAAAATTCTTGAAATTGGAAACAAAAATATCAGAAAGAAAAAACTTTGAGTGCTTGTGAAATAAAAGCGTCAATTTATGATAAAATTTTTATTATAGGTGCACTGTTATAGAAGCCGGATGGGGATATAGACATTTTTAAAGCATATCTTACAAGTTACTTGAGAAACCTACATCTAGGTGGTGGGAAAACTGAGGTAATTATTGGAGGTGATTTTAATATCTCTTGGATTTCAATAATATTATTAGAAGTTTTGGCTTAGTCACCACAATTAATGAGGCCAACGAGAGAAACTGAACACTCAGCTACATGCATTGATAATTTTAACCACCAGCCTAGAAAACTGTAACTGTACAGTTATTGAACCTTTTATATCTGATCATCATGGAATTGTTTTAAAATTTGATATAAACCATAAAATAAATCAGAAAATTAAAAAGACTATTAGAAAGCTCAATCAAAACAATTTAATGGAATTAAAGGCTAGACTCAAAGATGAAAGTTGGACTGATTTTGACAGAGAGAACAGATGTAAACCAAAAATATGAATCATTCATTGAGACATTTTTATATCACTATAATACAGGGTGTCAATTAAGTCTGGAACCTCTTTTTTTAATTTTTGAACCACAATAGAAAGAAATACCAAAGTTCACACGTGCTTACTGGTGATAGTAACGAACACATCTCCCTAATTACCGACCGGATAATCCCTTTGGGGGACGGTCCACAAGGAGTCAGACAAAATTCTTAAATAGCAGCATAGGTCAAGTTTGGTATCAAATTAAAGGTCTTACTTAGCAGAGTACAATGCCGCAAACCGGACTTCAAAAGGTGGATTCATTCAGTAGATATAGCTATTTTAATTTTAAAACAATTGAACAGTGTAAATTATTAAGTATTACAAGTAAACGCCACTTTTTAAGTACCTGTGATCAAGTAAGTGTTCAAAATGTTCCCTCCCATCATCTGACAATGTAGTAATCGAAGCCAGGAATCAATCATTATTACCAATAACACAACTACTGTTAGAATGTGAAAGTGGCAGATTGAGTCATACACAGCATCCACAGAAACTTAACGTTTGGGCAGGTATTATAGGAAATCAAATTATGGGCCCATTATTTATCAATAGTAATTTAAATGGTGACTCGTATCTAGCAATGCTCCAAAATGAGATAATTCCTGCACTACAAGCTGCTCTTGGTCGACAATTTCAAAGAATTTATTTCCAACAAGATGACGCCCCACCACACTTTGCTTCTCCTTGTTAGAGAATACTTGGATACAATATTCCTTCACAGATGGGATTGGAAGACGTGGTGCAGTAAGAGTGGCCTGCTCGATCCCCTGATTTATCTCCGCTTGGATTTTTTTCTTTGGGGATACCTCAAAGATAAAGTTTATCGTACTAAGCCTCGAGATTTGGCGCACCTAAGAAATCTCATAGTCCAAGAAGCTCAACATATTCCTCGTGACTACCTTCAAA
Source organism: Homalodisca vitripennis (assembly GCF_021130785.1). Lineage (NCBI taxonomy): Eukaryota > Metazoa > Arthropoda > Insecta > Hemiptera > Cicadellidae > Homalodisca > Homalodisca vitripennis. The sequence continues at coordinate 10,368 of NW_025782062.1, forward strand.
ATGCAGTGGATAGCTTTTACAACCGCCTAGGACATTGCCAGACGATGGGAGGGGAACATTTTGAACACTTACTTTGATCACAGGTACTTACAAATTGGTGTTTACTTGTAATACTTAAATAATTTACATTGTTCAATTGTTTTAAAAATTCAAATAGCTATAACTACTGAATGAATCCACCTTTTGAAGTCCGATTTGCGGCATTGTACTCTGCTAAGTAAGACCTTTAATTTGATACCAAACATGACCTATGCTGCTATTTAAGAATTTTGTCTGACTCCTTGTGGACCGTCACCCAAAGAGGGATTATCTGGTCGGTAATTGGGCAGAATGTGTGCGTTACTATCACCAGTAAGCACGTGTGAACTTTGGTATTTCTTTCTATTGTGGTTCAAAAATATAAAAAAAGAGGTTCCAGACTTAATTGACACCCTGTATATCATGCCCAGTAAAAGAAGTCTATGAAAGAGAAACTCAACAAATTAAGTGGCAATGCAATGATGTTTTAAGATTGAAGAATGAGATGACAGCTTGCTATAGCCTGTGGAAAAACGTTTGTCTGAAGAAAATAAATTAAGATACAATGATGCTCTTAAAAGATACAGCGATAATTTTAAAACTGAAAAAGCTAAGTGGTACAACAATATGATTGAGGAATCTGATAACAAACCTAAAGAGTCATAGAATATAATTAATGGTAAAAGAGGAAAAGGCAAAACAAATTCTGAAAACATGTGCATCATAAATCAAAATAAACAAATATACAATCCAATTCAAACATGTGAGCGCTTTAATAAATTTTTTATCAACATTGCAAATGAAATTAAAGATGATCTACAATCAATCATGGTGTACATGGTTATGCCCAAGTAGAAAACAACCTCACACTTGACAGTTTTAAAAAAATTTATGAAAAAAACTATAAAACAACTCTTTGTCAACTTTCAGTCCAAAGACTTCCTCTGGAGTATTGATGGCCTCTGTATGAAGGCACTCAAATTCTGTCAGGAAGAAATTACTCGACCCACTGGTGGATCTTGTAAACACATCAATTAGTAGCTGCACCTTCCCAAACGCCTGCAAGATTGCCAAGGTCAATCTTTTTAAGAAGGGGCATGTTATGGATGTGTGTAATTATCGTCCAATATCGCTCCTACCAGTGGTCTCATAATTCATTGAAAAAACCATCTGTAACCAGCTGATTGACTACCCTGAGGCAAATAAGCTTCTGGTGGAGAGACAGCATGGTTTCAGAAAATCAAAATCAACCAAATTGGCTCTTATTTGACTTTGTGAATTGTGTCATTGGGGCAATGGAGGCTGGTGAGACTGTAATGGCTTGTTTTGCAGATCTCTCAAAGGCCTTTGATTGTGTCAATGCTGAAATTCTTATTGGCAAACTTTCGGCCCTGGGCGTTTAAAATTATGCCAGAGATTGGCTTGCCTCATACCTGTTAAACAGGTTATCAGGTAGTTGAAATTATGCACAAAACAAAATCCAAAATCAAGACCGTTCAGTCTAAGCCAGAATTGATCCTAAATGGAGTACCGCAGGGGTCAATTCTAGGTCCCCTTTTTTTATCTACATAAATGACATCATAAGTCAAATTCAAAAAGAAAAAATTACATGTTTGCAGATGATACCACTCTTGTCACCAAAAATAGGGATTGTAAAATTCTGGAATTAGAATTATTTCACAAAACAAAATGTACTAGCCCAATTTTTTTTTCAAAAAACAGTCTTAAAATAAATCCCGAGAAAACAAAATGCATTTGCATCCAAACCAAACAAATGAAAATTTCAAAAAACTTTTGGACTCCATCCTTGTTCATTGGCGACACTGAAGTGGATATCTCAGAGTCATCTGAGCTGCTAGGAGTGGTGTTGGACGATGGTATGGACTGGAGCAGGCAGTTGGGAAAAGTCGCTGGAAAATTACCAAGGGCACCTTTGTTCTTAGGTGTCTTTCTGGACTCAATAACTTAGACCTAGTCAAAAGCGTATACCACTGCCTGCCTTGAGTCACACATATCTTATTCAATCATCCTCTGGGGTGGCAAAACAACAAATATCCAAACAGATTTTTACATTGCAAAAAAGAGCAGTCAGAGCTATGCTGGGTTTACCGCCTCTAACTCACTTGTAAATTTTATTGATTTAAATATCCTAACAGTACTATGTTTGTATGTCTATGAGTGTGCAGTGTATATTAAAAACACAAAATCTTGATTACCAAAATGATGTTCACTCGTATAACACTAGGCATAGAAACAATTTTGCTGTATACCATAGGCTTACTCTTTTTGAAAAACCCCCTTATTATTCTGGAAATAAAATGTTTTTCAAGGTTCTACCTTCTAGTATATGTATAAAGATTTTAAATTCTGTAAGAAGAAATTCAAGCGTGAGCTAAAGAACCTTTTTAGTCTGTAAATTGTTTTCTACAGTGTAGAAGGTATATTGTATTTGAAATTTTGTGCGGGCACTTTTACCCAACCTAAAATTCACCTAAAAAACCGCGACCCGTATTCAGACCCTGGGACAAGTTTGACGCTGCAGAAGGGCCCAGTTTGGGCACCTAACTTCTGCGGAGATTAGAAGTACGAAGTAAGTAAGTGCAAATGAAATGTCCGAAATCCAGTTTAAAGTTACTTGCCCTCTACTTTCTAATTTATGTTTACAAACTACTTACTTATAAATTGGATATTGCTTTAGGAAAATTAAATGGATCCCTTTGAATAGTCTATTAAAGTGTCTATTATAAAAAAATTTATTAAACAATTCTATTCAACTATAACCTCTTACACTGAAACTCACTTACTGATAAATAAATATCAGTCCTGTATTTTTAAAGCATCTCGAGAACTTCCTAAGCTTGTAAGTAAACCAGCTAAATAAAAGTCTGAATTCTGATATGTGAAGTCATTAATAAAAATGTTGTTTATGTTAATTATTACTGATAGTATACCGATCTGCTATAACGGTGTTTCCCGTACAACAACTTTGTGTAATTGAAAACCCAGCAATTTTCCGCCACTCCAACAATCAAACTAAACAAAACGAAACTATCCCCGTCTCCCGTTAGTCCTTTTGTATTATGTAACCATTCCTTACAAGTAATCATATTTTAAATGTTCTATATCCGTATCCATCGCCGAGCGTCTACTGCTCTTTGTATGCTACAATGGCACGCCAAGACTGTGACGTCAACCGCTACCGTGACGGTAAAAAAATTCACAATTACACCGCTTAATTCTCAGAGCCTCAGACTGTGACCCGTCCCCTCATATTCCCCCCCCCGCCCCTGCTATACTCCCACCCCACCACTAACCCCCCTCCCTCACCCCAACACTACGCACCTCCCCCCACACTCCCCACCTCTTAACAATCACACCCACACCGTCCTCACAACCTACCACTACTCTTCCTTACCCACACACCCCAAACAAAAAACCTTCCTCCTCCTGTAATTATTACCATACTACATCCCCCTAAATATATATCATCTATATAACATACAATGTCGATTACTAAAACAATCTCAGTATTTTTAAACTTAGGGGAATTGGCCATGGATTGAACCATCCAAAAGCATTTAGACACATGTGCCACACACACAACAAATATATACCCCCCCTTATTTTTACCCCTTAGAACAAGATAAACAACGCCTATCCACCCATTTCACCGTAAAATGAATCCTAAAAGCTCATTTAAGAATTTCATAAATACCTGAAGTATGAGTCCAGGAGGAGGTATTTTGTGGTTAACCGGTATACGCCCATTTTCCGAGCCTATGTTCTTTTTAATATAGCGGTTCGTTATCTTTAAATTATCTAAGTTAAGTATCGGGAAGTTACACCGCAAAAGGTTAAGTTTTGCCTAAATATTAAATAGGCGGTTTCTTAGGGCATAAAATAAGAATAATATGCCTTTGTTTTGAAGGTTTATTTTTGGTGGGGATGGGAAAAGATTGTGAAGGAAACAGGATTTTCCGGATATTTTGCCATCGTTTCAGTGAAACAAAAAATCGAGTAACCACTAACGTTTCGATGAATCTTGTCAATATCTTGAATCTCTTCTTCAGGTAAATAACTAACTCTAACACAATTACGAGTAAGTTAAACAGAACTAAGGCGACAGTCGTAGGTGGTTTTGATCGACGAAATGCAGAACGTATTGTGACCTGTATTCTGTAGTTTAGTTTAATGAAATAAATCGGTGTTTGAGATGTTTAGTAGTTTTTATTAAGAGCGTGTTTGTTAGAGGTTAGTGTGAAGTTGACACACCAACATGGTGGTATGTGATTCCTGTTCTTACGGGCGTGTCCCACCGTTTTTAGCTCTGGTATAATTAGTTTATTTTAGGCCTAGTTTGTAATAGTTAGGTCTAGTTTAATTGACCTGCAGATCATCGAAAACGGTGAAGTGTTACTGATTTTTTTGTTGACAACGATGGTTTAATAATCCGAAAAAAATGCCCTGTTTTCGTTATACAATAATTTGCAATCAGACGGCTCTTATCCAAATTTACAGTTTTCAATATTATTAGCAATTTAATAATATTCCGGAGAGTAATTATTATTGGACATAAGGTACGGAAAAATTTTAATAGTTACCCCCCCCCCTTCCTTTTTGGTCATCCTAGATACGCCTATGTACTGTGGCTATTGTTCAAGACTGGATGTTGGTATAAGGTCCTACTTCAGCGAACGAAATAAGAGCAGAAACCTTATTTTCTGAATCTTTAAGAGATACTATGGAAAACTATCTAATTAAGTTTCAGTGATTTTTTATTCTCTGAAAGAGTTCATCGAGTTTTAACTTTTGACTTCGTAAGTTTTCCTTTTTTAAACTTAGACAAGTTAAGATACCTTGTTCTTGCTTTTGCTTGCATTGTTTGTAATTTTACTCCCATACCTATGGTACTTTGAAAAAATACTTATATAACAAATATAATTTTGTAATAAATGTACAAACCAGTATGTATTAAATAAATAATTGGAATTGAAGCAGCAGGAGAGATCGATGTCTGTAGTGTATTCCACTCACAGTCCACGATCACGACCGAATGGCTTAAAGTTAGGATCTTCTCAAATGTAGTACGGTTTGCAAATTGTGCACTAAAATTTGTTTTACGGTCTCTCTTTCTCTAGTGACTAAAATTCCCATCGTTAAATAATAGGTGATTTATTCTCGTCGTTATTCTAACTGTAAGATGTCACTCTAAATAACGTGTTTGTTAAGCCTTTCATGATTACTTAATCTTTCCAAGGACGTAGCCTAGCGAGGGGATCCAAGGAGTCCGGAACCCCCCTTTTCAATTTTTTCATGTTGTTTCAAATTACTTTTCTTTCTGTAAACGGTTTTTATTATTTAAATCAATTCAGGTTACAATCTGACATGTACTTACTGAGAAAGATCGTTTCTCCCAACACAAAGAAACGGGTCAAGAACTTTTTAAGGAACAAAATGGGGCCTTATTTCTCTCTTCCAATATGGAAACATTATCAGTTGTCTGGACCTCCCTCAGAAAATTTCCCTGGCTACGTTCTTGAATCCATCGTCATCTGATCTTAATCAAAGAAACGGGTGTACAAGAACGTTTTTAAGGGAACAAAATGGGAGTTCTTATTCTCTGTCCAGTATGGAAAAAAATATCAGTTGTCTGGACCTCCCCTGAATTTTTCCTGGCTACGTTCCTTAAATCCCTTCTAATCTAAATAAAACTAAACTTTTAGCCTATTTCTGTGAACTCAATTCCAAACGGCAACGTGTTTGTTCTGTCATTTTTTTAATAAACCAACTAATTATTTGTTAAATTAGTCCCTTCGTTCTTCTACAGTTATATTTGTGTTGAATTAAGAAATCGCAATTATTAGACGGAAATTATTTTATCTCCTATGCAATATACTATATATATATATGTATGAGCCCTTGTTTGTGAATATGATTCTTGAATAAGGTTGAACTATACGGAAGAACAGTAGGCTACAAGGAATCTGGGGTTAGTTTCCTTTTTTTTTGGTTACTGATTGTAGTTAATGGATTATCTTTTACAATTATTTCAAAATTAAATTATAACAGAAATTTTGCTTGTTACAGATTTATTTGTAGGTCAATATGTCATTAATAGAGCATGGAAAAATTAGAATTGAAGAGAAAGGGGATGGTATTAAATCAACTACTAATACGTGCTGGATATGTCCTTGATTGCCTTTGTCGTAAATCTTTAAATTCGGTTTATAATTCCCATTCCCCGTTGTAGTCTTTCGCATGAATATTGTCCATATTTACCGTGAGTCAATAAGCTTCAAATTACTAGATTACGTCGCGTAAAGGGAACTAACTAAAGCATTTGTTCAAACTTTCCTTTTGGAGGCTTTTGTCGCCGAGAAGTATGAATAGTTTCCTAGAATGGACTGTTTCTGATTTGCTGAAAGCTTTAACTAGACACCAACTACACAAAAGATCGTTCTAAGCCGAGCTTGAAGAAAGGAGGATTTATAATGGTTGCAAAAGGTTATATTGACCCGCGAACCCTCCGACAGCTAATTTCCATTCGTCCCCCTATCTCTGCTTTCCCAAGTACCGTACTCTTGGGCTACACCTACCCTGAACCGCCTCTAGAAACCTGCCCAGGCTGGCTATTTGTTTAAGATTTAATTGGTATTACTAAACACACGACTTGGGAATCTCCAGACTAAAAATACGCAAAGAGGACAGTAGCGTAGTATTACTTTTTCTTTTCTTAACATATAATTTTTGGTTTATTGTTTCCGCAGTAAAACCTTACAATAATTAATTGTCTTCATAAACTTGAACAAAAAACCGACCATATATTAAAAATAGCTTTTTTCAATTGCAATAGAAGTAATCAAGAGTACTCATTTTTAAAATTTTGACCTAGGGCATACGAAAGGTTTCTAATAATGTTGTTTACGATGGCGGGTAAAAAGATTGATCGGCGGCTAAGGTATAATTGGGCCAATAATATATTTTTAGTAGTCTTCCTCTTCGATTCAGTAAGTCTTCTGTCTGCTGGATCGAATATAATTACAATTAAAGCCAAACTGTTCTCTTCCCAAAACGGTGTCTTTGAACTCCAAAAATGTTCCAAAAACATAGTTCTATAATGTCCCTGGATAAATAATATTCATAAAAC
>NW_025782063.1:0-34917 GCF_021130785.1 Homalodisca vitripennis
GATAATAGTAATTTGTTTTGAATGTTTGAAGCTTTTTAAAAATCGAATTCTGTTCCTGAATTCTTTTTTTAGCTGAAGAAAACTCTGTCTCTGAGGGTGAGTGGAGGGCAGGTGTCTGGTTTGACCGATAATCTTCCATCATTCTTTCTCTAAGATCTGCGGTTTTAAGGGTCTAGATGTACTTTGCCAATGGCGCAGTGTACGTGGGTAACGGCGGTTATCGCAAGATAACCAGATCAAGCAACGCCGAGCGTGGCTGCTGCTTGGACAGGTGACTCGCTGAGCGATCCTGTCCTTGCAAGCGGCCCGCCTGCCCGGCCATTGGTGGTGGTTCGGAAGTCACCTTTAAAGCCGTTGGTCCCCAGGTTTAAGTGTTAGAGAGGGCTTCTTAGCCCTAACTTCGCCTGGTAAAATAAGACGTTCTTTACTTTTTTTTCTTTTACTTTGTCAGCTAACTGAGGGTTTTCTTAAATTTAACCTTTTTTCGCAGATGGAGACATCAAAGTAATAGTTTAGAGTATCTAAGAAGAATTTTTGTTCCCTCAGATACATCAGAAGTACACAATACATCCTCCCATGTTTCATGTTTAAGTAGATGACGGAAAGTTCGGATGCTGTCCTCTGAAAAAGGAGAGACAGTAATGTTTGCCATTACCTCTCCATTTTCGATGTGATAGAACCAAGAGGGTCCCTCGTCTTAATGGTAAAACACGGTTACCCTGTACCACAATAAATAATATGCAAGAAGTTCAAACATTTTTTTAACCAAAGATTGTACAACTATAAAAGTTATAGAACAAACGGATCTATCAACACAGCCATGATAATGACGAGTGCTGACTCCTCAATGAATTAGCAGCAAGGAGGAAGCACTTGCCATTTAAAATGCACCTTTTATACTCTTTCATATGGCCTACACACATATAAACCAATTTTTGATGAATTCCAGATCGACCAGTATGATGAAAAGTGCTTTTCCTTCAATGGACTATAATCTACGCACAAAAACCTAAGGAAAATTTTACTTTTCTAAATTTTTGGGAAAGATACCCTTTCCCATAAATAATTTTAATTAATTATTTATGGGAATAATTACCCTTAATTTTTGAGTCCTGGTTGGACATGTATAAATTTTATGCTATAGATCTGCAGACCAGGGTAGGATGCAGAGGTTGCGATTTCTAAAAATTGGCAATGACAAATTTTAAACATGGTACAGAAAGATTTCCACCCACATGTGATAGATTCAGTGATTTAGATAATGGTCTGCTGAAAGCTCTGTTTGCAATTCTGTAAGATTTAAATTAGTTATTTATTTAATTAATGTAGATTTCTTTCTAATAATTAATAAAATATATTTTAATTTGTCTAACATAGCAGAAGTGGCACTGTAAAAATTATAGTGTGTTTCGTACTCAGTTCCTTATAATATAACAAATTTGTCAAAACTTCATCTTCTTATAACACCAATTGGATAACTTCCGACATTTTACAATACTAAACACCCCTGAAATAAATATGGTAATTGGAAGATATTATTATTTTCAAATCCATTTTCGAAAAAATGATATTTTAAATTTTAATAATAATGTGTTGGAAACCTGAAGTCCAGTATCTGTTACTGTTAGTATCAAAACGAGTTAAGCCAAATTTCTATTGAAAATGTGCATGGTATTTGCTTGAAGAGCTCATAAAGTTTATGATCCATGAGAATAAGACCATTATGGACTGATCCAGAGTGACACCTAGGAGGGGAATAATTCCGGAGGATAACCCCCCCCCCCCCCCCCAGATAAAAGGCAATCCGGGAGTTTTAAAACTGAAAAATGTTGATTTTTTAACATAAAGTAAATAATAGGTTTTAGGCATTGAAACATCTTAATTGTTGATTTATTTAATACTAATACTTTCTAAAACATTATTGTAAAAATAACGTTTAGATTTTAAGATAATACATCAAAATACTTGGAATTAAGGTATATTAAGGTTTATTAATCATAAAAGAACAAGAATAAATTTCGATTGAGATTCAGTCGTTTTCTGGCTTTTGAGAAGCAGCTTATTTTTTTCTATGTCAACATGTATATTTTTGAACACGTTCCACATCAGATGCATGTGATGATGGCAACAATCAACGAGACCCTGTGTCTGCACTTTAATTAAAATAGTAGATCTGACTTAATCTGTTTTACCTTTATACAAATATTCCAGGTGCTAGCAGCAAGATTATATTTCTAATTTTAATATTTATTTCGTTTGGGGGTGATTTCCCTCATTTTGCCCTCTTAGATCCGGCCCTATGCCCAATATAAATAATATTTCAGTATTTAAAGTCCAATTAAAATGTTAACACTATTGTACATATAAATGTTTGCGACCGTGATAGACGCACAAAAAACATACAGACGTTCACATTTGTAATATTTTGGATTGTACTGCTATGTCTTCTTCACTCAATGAGCACATTTCTAACCCCAGCTTTCGTTTTTGGAAAGTAATACACAAGCCCTCTTAAAACCTGTAAAGCAAAGTATTTACTTACCTATCCCCAAATTTCTTTGGTATTCAGTCTAGACATTATACCATCAGTATCGTATTCCTCATTACTGCAATACAGACTCTATGAACTCAACGGTTTCTTCAGCTATTGAAACAAATTCAGCATGTGTCAAGTTTATATCCTGCACTAGCAGACACGTCGCTCAAGATTTAGCTTTTGTGAAGTGCTTCATGCGCCCAATGAGGTACACGTTGATATACGTTTCATTATTGCGTTGTCATTGTTTACCTGTCTTTGTGGTTTGTTAAATTTTGCCCCGTGCTTAAATAAATACCCCAAACTATCGTGTATCCCGTCGTGCGCACGATTGCTTAATTTTTAAGGTAAATTAATTTTGTTAGATACCCCTTTGGGGTACACGGTGAAAAAACCATGAAATAATTGTTTTTTTGTGCAATATTGCGAAGCCTACATACCTTTCTCGTCATACTTAGACGATTGTCGTATAAAAGCGATTATGGGTTTTGCCATTATTGTTGAAATATTATTTTTTTTCAATTAGATACATTGTTTTGCTATAGTCTATTTCAGGATTGGTCAAGGAACAGGATTTTCCGGACATTTGCCATCGTTCCAATGATACAAAAAAATCAGTAACACTACGTTTCGAGATCTGCAATCTGATATCTTCTTCAGGTAAATAACTAACCTAACACATAATTACAAACTAGGTTAAAATTAAATGTATTAACATTATACAATAACAGCGTTCTTTAATAGTTTTAAAATAAAATAAAAAATCTATTAAATTTTTTTAAGAAATTACAGGGGCTTCAAGGCTAAGCCTGTTTTGGAGATTTTCAACACAGTATTACTATAAAATTTATTCAATAATAAATTCAAATAACCAGAAAAAAATTAAACTTTTCGCTCAACAAACGTAAACAAAATAAAAACACACACCCATTTCTTATCTTTTAAAATATGCTGTATAAAATAAAAAAACTATAACAAAATAAAGTAATATTGAAACACAAAAACACATAATTTACAATACCTCGCTGTAATATATGTATGCTACAATAACTTTCTTGCCTTGACCAGAAATCCGTAGCAGCGTTTTAATCTCTTCTATACCAAAAATCTAATACTTATACATCTTTTTAATACTCTTTTTAAGCATATATTTTCAATTTTGGAAGTTTTAATATTGCCTGTTAATTTATTATTTATTAAAATTATGCAACAATTAGTGCAAGATTATGTAAAAACTGTATAAGCTAACAAAGTTAAAAAAACTGACTTTCTATTCCTACGTTTACATTTGTACGCATTCACCATGGAACATGTTGCCATTAAAGTTATAGAATACATCTTTAGACACATTTACTTTAATGTAATATACTTTAACGGAAGTATTTTTACATTAGAAAATATGTGAAAGCTCAGTTTTTTTTAATAGATATTAGTCTTATGAAATGTTTTTGCAGAATATATATAATGGCTTAATGTTTGTAAAATATGTCCCTCACCCCCCCCCCCCAAAAAAAAACTATTTCATGTTCTAATCTACTTTGGACCAGAGAAGAAATATAACATTTTAAATAAGATCTCATTACACATTTCTCATAAAAAAATAAAAGTATCTCAAAATATTGTTTAAATTGTGCTTTTTTAATTCATTAATATGGATTTTCAAATTTATTTTCTCAAGATAAATTCCTAAGTATTTAATGCATTCCGCTCTAACTACAACAGCATATTGCACCGTCTCGACAACTCCCAGGTAAGAAAACCATCAGCACACGTATATTCCAGATCATTATCAAAAATAATGTTGCCTTCAAATTGGAATTTACGTACCTACTTGGACTTTTCTGCATTCAATAGCAACTATTATTAGTGAAACAACATTGAATTGTCTTAAGATAGTTTTTTCATTGATGATTGAACCAGATTCCAACTTCTTCCAACGTAGCAAAGGGCTTTGCCATCGGCAAATGGTATAACTTTAACCTTGAAATCTAAGCACTACATAGGTAATTTACAAAGATTATGAAAATGTCGGTCCCAGCACAGAACCCTGAGGAACCAACCATTTCACTGAAATAGGAATTTAGGCCTACTTTACACCACAGTTTTTTTTCAGTAAATAGATTCTGACTCATTTATGACTAACACCACTTATACCACTTTTTACATAAACCATTGTGTGTAATAAAATACTGTAGGGAATTTATAGCATGACCGGTGACTTCGAGATGCGCCGTAGGCAAAGACGGAACTAAAGTGGTGGGGGGTGGAGCGGCTCAGTCTGTTGCCGTATTCAGCCTTGTGAACTTCGGTCACCAGTCTTCTATAACGTGCCGCCCTAAAAACATTCGCTTGTGCCAATTCACGAGTTGTAATACAATTTGTGAATTAATTGCGTTGTGCTCATTACGTTTTAAGTCAAGAGTTTGTGATGGATCGTAATGTAAAAAGTAAAATTGGAGGTAGAAAGGTTATACACAGCCAAACAAGAGAAGTGATTGCAAATGTTTACCATTTTATGAAACGGGAAGCAGAAACCAACACACTTATAAATTTGAAGAAAGTTCAACAGCGTGTCGTAGAGGCAACTGGAATTTCAGAAAGCACGCTGAGACGAATTTTGAAGGAGGAAAAAAATAAGTCCAATTTGGCAATTCTTTTAGTACGCCCAACAAAGTAAGAAAACGCAAACATACTAAAAGTGATCTGGACAATTTTGATTTGGGTGTAGTTCGAAGAACAATAAATAATTTTCATCGACAACAAGGCGAACGGCCTACATTGAAATCATTATTAAATGTGTTAAGGGAAAAAATAGATTTTAAGGGAAGTAAGTGGGCGCTTACAAAAAATATTGAAGAAGTTGGGATTCCGCTGGAAAAAAAGCTACTAACAACAGAAATATTTTAACCGAACGTTTCGACATCCATGAATTACGTATTAAGTATTTAAAACGTTTAGCCGAGTATAGAAATCAAAAAAGGCCAATAGTGTACATGGATGAAGCATATATTCACTCAACACACACCAAAACCAATGGTTGGACAGATGGTACCACTTCGGGACTGAAGACACCTCTAAGTAAAGGACAACGACTTATAATTGTCCACGCAGGCGGGGAAGGTGGATTTATTAACAATGCTCTACTTACGTTCAAATCAGGGAAGAAGTTATGGGACTATCACGATGACATGAACTACGAGAATTATGAAAGATGGGTAAACACTAAATTAATTCCAAATTTGAAAGATAATTCTGTTGTTGTGATAGATAACGCCCCCTATCACAACAAACAAGACGATCCTGCACCAACAACATCAAGCAGAAAGGCCGAAATGATTAAATTGCTTTCCGAGCGTAACATTGTTCACTCAAGCACTATGTTCAAACCCGAATTGTATAATCTTATACAAGCCTACAAGCCCACATACAAAAAGTACAAAATTGATTAAATATTTTCTAAAAGTGGACACACTGTTTTGCGCCTGCCACCCTACCATCCAGATTTAAATCCAATTGAACTAATTTAAAGCCTACTAAAAGAAAGAGTAGCGTAGAAAAATGTGACATTTAATATAAATACGGTGGAACAATTGGTGAAGGAAACGTGTGATTCGATCACTCAAGAAGATTGGAGGAAAAGGTGTGATCATACGATATCTGTGGAACAAACTTATATGGAACTCGAACGTCAAATCGACGAAATGACAGAACGGATTGTTGTGAGACTCGGCGAGGACTCCGATAGTGACGAATGGGATGAAGAAAGTGGCAGTGACGAAGACAGGGAACCTATCGTTGACATTAGTGACAGTGGTTATGATGACTTAACGGGAATTGTGCCCTTTGAGTGTTATTAAGCGCAGCGAAATTCAAGGAAGTTCTGTCAACAGTGCATGTACAAGGTAAGAACATAATAACAATAAAATTAGTAATATGTTTCATTTATGTTGTAAGGCGATGATTCCAATATTTTAATTTTTTTTTAATACAGTGATATCGCAATGGGGTTTTGTTATGTTAACTATTGCGTGTGGATCGTTGGCGTTATTCTTATTTTAAGTATACATCATTAAATTAACTTGATACAAGTTGGTAGATAAAACTGAGTTTTTTCTTATTCTACTGTGTATATTGACAAATTAGTTTAACCAGTTTTATATTAATTTTTAATTATTTAGCAGCTAGGCTATGTCAGTTGAAAATTTTGTAGTGTATAATTGTATCTACTATCGTAAATTCTGAAGCTTACACGGTTAGTATATGATAAATTGAATTTTAATGGCTAACAAAGCGTAACAATTACAATTCTGAACTGTTGTCGTCGTTGGAGATCAAGAATAATATAAATTCCTACCCTTTCCCAATTTATGAAAACCCTTTCTTACCACCAGGTATATCTACTGCGAACTCATTAAGAAGGGTGAGCTATGAACACAATTTCGGCAGAACATAGTCATTGTTAAGATCACGTACATCCGGTCCCAATATTTCCAAGATTTCCTGTATTGAATTCCCCATCATAAAATTCCGTCGCCGTAACTTCAAAAAAGTCTAGAAATGTTCAAATATTCTTAAGGTCTCCTATACTAAATTGCTCATCATAAAAAGACCACCGTGGTAAGAACATAAGGGTCTAGAAATGTTGGCAAACACTACAATATTCGGCTCCCGCCACCACTATGAGCCGGGAGCCGAAAACTCTCAGTAGGGTTAGTAGCACCGTATTCACTCCCCTACTTTAGATTGTGCCCCCACGCGCTCAACTCCTCCACTCCTCACGCGCATCCCACCGGTCATGCTATAACTTCCCTAGAGTACCTTGATCAACGGTGTCGAATGATTTTCATATATCTTAAAACAACCCACAAAAACATTTTTTTCATTAATTCCATTGTAGATATCAGTTATGAAATTCGACACAGCAACTTTCAGTATTATACTTTCCCTAAAACCAAACTGTAGCTGTATAATTTTGTAGAGATTTTATTACACTTTCAACATTCAACACGTGATTAATCGGGATCGATAAGTAATGAACTTAGCTGATTGATAACTGAAAAATAGTTTTTCAATATCAATGAAGAGAACTCAAGTGGTAGAGTGTTGCCTAAATTGAGATTGTCTACTATACTGAAAACAATAATATATTGAATTCGTTAGCCACTATTCTAGAGTCTTGCTCAATCCTATCGCCCACCTCCTGTGTGAGATTATGGTTCCGTAAGAAAAATACGTTATGCCACCGGAAATTGTGATTGAAGCCTAGATCTCATGGAATGTTGATGATTAAGGCATCAAGTACTTAGGTATGTGCCTTGATAAGAAATTATGATGGAATGTATATACGAACACAAATTAGTACAAGCGTATGCGTAATTATCTCTTCTACTTCCCGTTGCTTGACAGGAATTCTATTTTAAAGCTGGCCTGCACACTAATAAAGCTAAGCTGAGTCCGCTAATAATGTATGCCTGTCCAGTTTGGGTACTATACATTTCTTCTGGTAAAATGAACAACATTCAAATTTTTCATAATAAACTATTGTAAAATACACATCTCAATGAACAATTAGGACTTGATTCAATTAGGAAGTTTTGTGAGAACGTCTAGAACATTTTTGGCTAATTTTCACCGTGTTTCCGGAACAGATACATTCCATATCGGAGAGCCAACTTCATGACGACGTCTAAAATCAAGAATCTCTCATGAAGTGATAGATTTATTGGAGGGCATTCCTTAAGAAATGATAAGTTTTAATGAACGTTTCAGCGAAAGTATGTTTAAATCTTGCACTAAAGTTACCGGGAGTCTTCGAACGAAGCGACCCTGATAATGTTCTTTTCTACATGTTAATTTACTTCATACATGTGATGTTTTCTTTGTATAATAATGTAATAACATTGATCCAGAATAAGATTGTTATAACAAATACAGAAAATACAATATAATCAAGTTTATTTCCGTATGAATCGTGATTTTGGAGTATAAAAAAATGGCGTGATTATTCCCTCAAAGAAATATAAAACAGGTCACTTCTATTTTATAAGAATGAGGAAAACCCCATTCCACTTTAGGGCAGGATTTTATTGTATAATATCCTTCCCAAATTTCTTAAAATTTCAACTTTATTATTAGTACTAAAACTATTATATTTCACAATTATAATTTCCAATGCATATTTCTGATGCCTCTTCTCTGTCGTAAAAGAAAGTTATGGATTAGCAGCTGATGGATTGGTCGACATTGTTTGAGTTACTCTCTCATACATAGTAACTCATAACTTGTTTATAAATAACTTTTTGGAATCATTACTAAACAAATCAGCTACTCAACAAAAAAACACGTGTTTTCTTTGTGAAATTTGTTATACGAAAGCCATGTCACTAATCAACTACATTGAAATATAAATTTTGTAATATTGTTAAACACTTTGTAATGTAATTCATTGTCATATTGTTTATACAAAACTAACTTTATTGTTAAAAATCTTTAAAAATACCTTTTATTGTTTGGTTTTTTATTAAATTCCCCCTTTTTTGTTTTCTTAGGACAAGAAGCTTATAAATTATACTTAGTCCTATAAGAACCTTAGCGCTGCTTCCGGAGTGACACGATTTTCAGGATGGGTAAGGTTAGGGGATAGGGGCTGACTCCTATTGAGATCCATGAGGAAGAATTAGGGCTCTAATCTCAAAGGCATGTCCCCCGAAAGAAGGGGAGGCCAGATCTGAACCAGCCTTCCTAGTCAAAGCAAGCAGGGGGTGGCACACCTCTGATAATTAGGAAACGAACTCCACCAACTCCAACAGTCATCCCTCGCTGTAGACTAGACCTATCGAATTGCCCATGAACCCCAAAATCTCGACATTTGCGGTTAGTGATGTGTCGCTTCTGGACATCCATAAGGTTGCCCAGATTTAGGTGACACATCGGTTTTTGCTGTGCCTAGTGATAGGTTCAGCTGGAAGGTATAAACCAATCAGAAGTGATCCCTGTTGGATTTTACCCTTGTTTAGTATCATCTTATTTTTTATGTAGTTTACAAATATTTAAAAATTAAATAAATTATCGGTGAAACTAGTAGGTGAGTTAACGAAACGTAGCGGGCGGCGGGGAGAGCCCGGGTCATTACCGCGTAGCCGAGGGTCTAGGAGACGGGGTACATTATACCCTTTATTAATGACACACACACACACACACACACACACACACACACACACACACACACACACACACACACACACACACACACACACACAAACACTTTTTTGGATACATCATATCACAATATTTCAAGTAACAACGTATCCTATTTCGTTACTGGTTGAAATGTAAAATGTGACTGCGGTCACTCGTTCCTGTGGACTATCGTGCCAGCTTCGGAGAGAAGGCTCGTAGTTAATGGCCTGATACAATGTCGGTGCATGACAGTCTAGTCCCTCGTTTTTTATTCACTTACTGTAAACACACGGCCGTGCCTCAATGTCAGTAAAGATAATTTTGAGTTTATTACGAGCACAAATTCACAGCATATTTTAGTATTATGATTTATACCAGTTTTAGGTTTTATACCAAAATGATATACCAAAATGGTTTTAATTCGTTGCTGGCACTATGTGTTTTAAAAAGGTTAGATAGCAATTTTCTTATCCCTATTTGTAGTTTGCTACTCAGTAAGAACAACATACATAGTATTTTTTTCTAAAATCAACATTTAAAAGTATATTTCGACTAAACCTTTCAATTTGTATAACTAGATAAACTCTATGTAGAACAATAATAATGAAGGCGTTGATATAAGAAGTGTTTCAGCCCCTCTAGGGATTGCACTTAAGACATTTAAATACCTTTAATACTTTCGAAAATTGATAGACCTCAAATTATTCTCTACTCCAGTATTTCAACGAAGTCGACCAAATATCACAACTTAATAGGTTAGTATACTATTTGTTGAGGAAGAATAAATATCCAAATTTTCATATTTATAATATTATTAAAATACAGAGTTATCATAAAAGAATGGTGCGGTTCCGAATATGGTTAAAGGAAAACCGAATTAATTACAGTTAATGTTTTTTATTCATCTAATTTGTCGTCTCAAACATATTCTTTTACGTAACTAATACATTTCCAATATGTGCGCCCTTAGTCGCTCTATTACATTTCCAAACGATACTCAACTTCTCTCCAAACACTCGTTAACATTTCTTCGCTTATAGTTCCATATTTGGGCATTGCTTCATTAATCCTATGTTTTAAGTAGTTCTTAACGTTCTAATCCTCTAATTATTATATAACCGTTAAACTATACTATGATTTGTGAAAAGTTCTTTACTATGTTTATTTATTATCTTGGGTTACTGAGGTTAATATAATGTGTAACCTAAGTAAAGTAACTAGTTTAAATTTTCCTAATTAATATTATTTTTATGACCGGTGTTCCTTTTCTTTAAAATGTTTGTACTATTTCGTTAATTGGCTGAGCGTTTAGCAAAGCTCTTTCGCCTGTCGCTGATGACGAAATAAATCAGATTTTTGTCCGTCCTGCGCTCAAGACAGTAAAATTGTCGTAAGAGGCCATCTAGAATGTTGGAGTTTAGAGCGTAACTGTACACACTTACATCGGTATTGAAAATTATAATCATCAGTCGATTGGGAGTCATAATTTCTGTTGATCAAAAAAGTGACTCTAGTTATATAGGTCTCGTGGGTAACCATATTGTAAACGAGAAATACCCCTTCCAACGCAGTCGGAAGAAAGGTAATTTCAAATGAGGCTGTTCATTCTGAAAATATCAAACTGAAAAAACATTATTAGTTTAGATGGGGCAATAAACCCCAATGTTGGCATGTTGGTATAATCGTAAAGCACTTAGAGAGTTCATAATCTCCAAACCTCACTAGGCAAATGTTTTACAACCATATACATTTCTTTGTAAGAACGTGGACTTGACTTAGTAACAATTAATCCGAAATTAAGTTTTTAAACATATTCACGTATAACGATTCAATTGTATACTTCTGTAACTTTAAATTGACATAATCTTAATATCTGAAAAGCTATCCAATAAAAATATTTGGTCGACTTCTGACCTAACTGTACCTTCGGCAGATTAATTCCTCTGGTACAGGATTATAACCCAGGTTAAGTTAATCATTCCCTAAACTCAACCCTTTGATGAACCAATCCACCTGGTCTACTTATTCTCATAATTGACTAAACTCCCTCAAGGAAAGAAGCTTTTATTCTTATAACCCCCAGGAAACTTACCCTCTCTGGGAACATCTTCTGAATAACAAAAACGATCAATTTATTCGCCCGATAAAATTTACCGTATTTGGTTAAATATTATTCAGGCAATTAAAGCACCGTTATCTTTAAAACCCCTTGTGGTACTGACTTATTTAGAGTATTCAAAATCAAGTCCACTCTCTGTTTATACGAAAAACTTGAAACTTGGCACAGCTTTAGCTTAGTCCGTGTATCCGCTAGAAAACGCCTGAAAGCTAGGAATTCATTCATTTAAAATACTATAAAAATCACAATGGCTGTGGTGGAGTCTTTTCTCTCAAGTAGAGGCCTTAGCTCAAATCTAATGGCAAAATTGTTCAAAGAGTTTTAAAGTTCCCACATAAAAGGTCCAGTTACTTTTTTGTCGTATCTGCAACGGTGAAGCTCTCAAAGTCAAAACTTTGTTTAGATCCAAAAAATAAGTAAACACTAGCGTCTCCTTTTAATTCTCTTCAACCCCACCTTCGAATTCAACCTATTGCATTATTTCTTTTATCCCCGATTTCGGTAACACCATTTTATGATCCGAAGGCGAGTAACTCAAATATAATAATTCCTTTTCTAAACTTGGAATGGTCGCCATATTGACACCTTAAGAGATATAGACAAAAGTAAAAGAATAAAAGTGGTTTATAATTACGTAGTAAACGTACAAAATGTATCGGTTTGAACCATAGTGGGATTAGTTAATTTAAAACTGTTGTTCGAATGTGAATGGCCTCCATCTTGAAGCGTTTATTGATTAAGACTGGCTAACGAATTTATCTAAGCTCTTTACGAATACTGTCTATATACCAAGTTTGATCAGAATCTATTCAGAAATACGGAAGTTGTCATGTTCACAAATTATTCCTGCAATGTTGTATACTAGTTAAAACTTTGTACATCTGGAAACCAAATGTGATATTAAAAAGCGGAACAAACATTATTGTAAATGATCTGAGAATTCTAAAACACTGCTTTTACGCTACAATGCATAATAATTGATACATCTAATAACGTAATACATGTAAACCATGAATTTTTTTTCGGGTTTATATTGTAAATGAGTTAAATTTAAAGTTTTACTCTAATTACTCTAAAGTGAATGACCGACGTGTTGAAAAGTTTCATTGGTTAAGACTGATTAACGAACTCATCAAAGCCAAAAGGCTTATCACACACACACACACACACACACACACACACACACACACACACACACACACACACACACACACACACACACACACACACACACACACACACACACACACACACTCACCACACACACACACACACACACACACACACACACACACACACACACACACACACACACACACACACACACACACACACACACACACACACACACACACACACACACACACACACACACACACACACACACACACACACACACACACACACAAACACACACACACACACACACACACACACACACACACACACACACACACACACACACACACACATTCGGATTAAGGTGGTTTTGTTTATTCTGTGTAATAGTTATACCTACAACAAAGAACAAACAAAGTAGTAACAAATGTAAACAATGAAATTTTCCAGCAACTTAACAACACATGTGATAAAATTATTTTTGTTGGATTATTTAGTTTTCATACAATGCTTGCACATTTTAGCTTAACCAACAATGGCTCTTCATAGTAAGCTAAACGATCAAGGGCTCGTTAACTGAGATTGGACGAGAAAGTGGGATGTTGGAATATGGTTCTAAAAAGTATTTAACTCAAGTTTAGATCAAAATGTTTCGTTAACTCACTTCATGTAAGTCTGTCAAGTAACATATTTTATCTAATTAAACTAACTTTGCAAAGACCTTAGTGTCTTGCAATTTGGAACATAGCTCAAAACTAGACGAGTGCTTACTAAACTAGATAAGCACTCTTATAAACGCATACGAGTGTTTGAATATGACTAAATTAGTGCGTCTAAAAATCAATAGAGCAACTGAACCATATAGTTTTTATTCGTTTGTATGGTTTAACAGAATAATTAATATATTTATTTCATCTAGGGATCTAGGGTTGTCCCCTTTAATCAAACTTTATCAATACATTTATAAATTGCCACTACGAAGTTCCATTGGTTGAGCGTTTAGCAGCGTCTCTCCGATCATTTAATGACGAAATCACAATTGCTTAAATTATATTGTTTTAAAGTCTTATTTTTTACATATTCAGCAAACAGTAAAAAAACACTGTCATCGATTTGATTTACTTACAAAGAATAATAAAAGTAGCACAGTTTAATTTTAAGTTCGTTTATATAATATCATAATATCCATTTTAATTTTTGTGATCTGACCCATATGTACTATAAAAGTTTTAAAATTTTATTAATTTACCTCGATTTTTCAAAATTATTACTCTAAGTAGGCTACTAATATACTGTATTTATCTGGATCTCCATTTATTCAGTGGGGCCAAATAAATGTATGTAAAATAATATATATAAACAATACTGTATTGTTCTGTTCTAACATTTCTAATGTCTTTTGGGTCTTAGAATAAAATAAATTGCGTATTTTCTTTGTTTTAATCAAAGGAAATCATTATTGGTTAAGGTTTTTAAAGTTAAATGTTTAGCATGTCAATATTCAAATTGCACAAGAGGTATTTCTTTTATAACATGTTTGTTATTTTCCTGGCACTCATATGGCAATACTGTATATTGACTAGCAATACTAAATGGATCGGTACGAGCAACTTCTGAGTGAGCATTGTGACCGGTGGATTAGAGCACAACATAAGGTTTGCCCAGACAAATAGTTCAGCCGACTCTGGTCATCTATACCGTTATAACTTCGAATTCAAAAATGTGTGAATATTAATATTACATTTCTTCTTACCACTTCCTCAAAAACGTTACAGGAAAACGACTCCTTAGGTAACAAGGCTTTTGGGAACTGTAAATAATTTACACGTAAAGGACAGTTAGAACCGAAATAGTCGTCATATCGCATTGTAAGATGAAGGACGTACGTTGGCTAGGGAAAGTTCATTGTATCATAAAATGTGTGAAACTGAGAGACAAGGAGAGGTTTGTTCCCAGGACTAGCTTCAAGACGACAATTCCGTCGGCGTATTGTGTGTCCCTTCTTGGAAGTAAGGGCACTGGTCGATATTCTGCAGTGAAAGGATTTTGCCATCGTTTTTGTTGTAACAAAACATATGTTTTCCAGTGAATTTTCTACATTTACTTCCTCTGTTAAAATAATATTTGTCAGTACACTGTAATGTTCTATTACAAAAGAGTTCACAAATATTCTGTATATACGAAATATACATAATAACATAAAAAGTCATATACTAATTTTTTCCTTTTATAAAAGAGCTAACGACATTTTGGACCATATTTGTTCAACTTCAATGTTCAAAATTAAGGTCATTTATACTCTTAATGTGCTACCAAAGTGCAACTGTGTGGAAATTTAAGAATTCATCCAAGAAAGTAACTGACTAACTGTCATATTAAACTTACATTAAGAACTCAATAGGATCATTATCCGTAAAACTTTATTATAAAAATAAACCCTTGATCAACTCTATATTCGGACTCTGTCCAAAAAGTCTCGCATTATAAGAATTTATAAGTAATAACAAAATATGAGTTAATAACACATTTCATGACGTAATAACAATAATAAAACTCAATTAATGACGAATTATTAACATTACGTGCTAGTCCCTATGATGCGGGGACTGTCCTGATATCCTGCATGTCATCCTTCGTCATTCCAAACACCTACTTGAAGGTCTAATCCTAAGGATAGTTGACTACTGTGAATGGTTTCTATGTCATAAGATTGAGCCTTGTAACGTTTTCCAGTCCCGAGCAAGTGGTGACGGGATAGAATTTGGCCTTGGGAGCTGTTTGTTAACAGCCTACCAAATTAGGACAGCAATACTGTGGTTGGGATTCTACATAAAACAGAAGGCTCTTGTATTTTCAATTGTTTACAGGTGTATTATGTACACTTAGAAAAGACCAAATCAAACTTAAGTATATTGTAAAAATGTACATCCCATTCTCTTATTACATTTATATTTAATTTTTATTCATCTTTAGCTCTTTAGCAGTTCAAATCATAGTTAGCGTGTAAAATTGATAAATTAATGGGAATTGTAATACTTACTGACGAGGACCGATATATTAGGCAGTATAGAACCATTTTCTGAGCATAACTATTTTTCTACCGAATTGCAACATTTTGCAATCAAATGAGTTGTGGAAAGTTTTATGAAATCATACATCATATAGTGAATGTATGCAACTTGTCAAGAATCAAAAACATCCATTAACCTACATTAAATCAGATCACATAAACTGTGAAAAAACGAGAGACACATTTTAAAATCTCCTTATATTATTTCTATGTATATTCGTCATAACACTTTTATACACACATATTGCTGTGTATATCTTTAGTTCAGTACACTGATGATTTGACTATAATAACTGAACACATTGAAATATTTAGAGTATAAACAATTATTACCAACTAAACAATACATAAATGTTTCCTGAGTAATTTCTGTTGTCAGCAGACACGTTGTATTGTGTTTGGTTTGATTTCACGTATTTGTGACATATTTCATGCATTGTAGTTGAGTTCGTTTCAATAAAATGTTCTTCGGTTGTGTTTCAATAAAACTAAAATCACAATGTTATATTTATAGTTTCTATGCTTTCTAATCATTTCATTTTATACTTGCCGGCTAATGGGGATATTCAGTTAACGATAAGAATTGTTTAAGATAAATTTTATTTCTACCTACGGGAGAAGTAAAACGTGCAAATGGAATATTTTACATCTTTCTTTAAATAATTGAAATTGTCATCATATAATTACTATAAAACATATATATATATATATATATATATAATTTCTAAATTCATATATAAAACGATCGTCTACTAGAGCTATATTAGCTATGAAAGAGAACCAGTCCCTCAGGTAAAGAATGCCCCAAGGGGGTCATATGCGAACGACCCGTCCCTTTGAAAATTGGCAACAATGGCTTATTGCTGACCAAAATATCTCTTGAGAGAATAGAGAACCGGTAGTTAGGCTTACCGTTACTGCACAATACGACTGTGGGTCTGCTTTCCAACAACGAAGACTATGGAAAAGAAATTCTAAAGGGTCGTATTCTAACACGAAGATAAAACACACCTTGTTCCATGGAAGGTGAGCGAAGTAAACATTGATTTCAAGTAACTTTAAGCGCAATCTTTCAATGATTGAAAATACTAACTTCACAATGTAGATCGGAAAGCAGTGACGTATATAATAGAGAGAGCTCGAGGTTCCTCTTACCGACATTTTGAAAATCGATGTAGTAGCTTGCTCGTAGCCCTCTTTAAGCAAATGTTCTCCAATGAAATGACGTTTGTTCCAATGGATGTTTGATATTTGTAAAATAATTATTTTTGTTGTTGTTATAAAACCGTAAAACCATCAATTATTTGGGTTTAACTAAAAATTAGGTTTGCAGACTGCCGTCAAACAATCCAATAAACAAGTGTTTTATGGTGACATGTTTCGAAGATTTATTATGCCTTCATCGTCAGACCTTTGTAGCCGAGGTGATGGATGGCTTTGTAATAAAGTTGAAATATACGATATAGAATAAATAAATAAAGAATTAACAAAAACTAATACGATAGCGCGCGCGTCTGGAGGAGGCTATGACGCGGCATTGAAAGGTGTGACAAGTAGACGACTCCACCACAATCCACGACCTATGAGACATATCACTATGAGACGTACGCGTTCATTGAATTGTTTGGAAATAGGATACAAACCTAATTTTTAGTTATTAACTCGATCCTAGAATAATATAATGAATTCTTGGCTAAGCATTAGCGAAGCCTTTCACTTGTGAGGCTGGAGAAATGTTATTTTTGTATGTATCTGCCTACCCGCATGATATATCTAAAACGAACTGATCTAAAGTTTTTGAAATTTTACATAAAGCTTAATTTCTATATAAGAAATACTGAGTTCGATTATGGGACACGTCACTCCATTGAATTTGGATAATGGCAGTCATAATGGCAACGTGAAAGTAGCAGAATAAATAAATTTGTAAACAAGCTGTGTAAAAACATATGGGATTGTAATATGTGACCACGGTCGTAGACAACGAGGTGAACCCCCCGGGTTGAGTGGTCCGGACCCCCCCCCAAATTTTCAAATTTTTCAATTGCTTATTTAGCAAACGATTATTCTCATTTCAATAATTCAGTATTACTGACATATACTACTGAAAGATCGTTCTCAACAAAGAAACTGGTCAAGAACTTGTTTAAGGAACAAGATGGGACCTTGTGCTCTGTACACTGCGGAAAAATAACAGTTGTCTGAACCCCTCACAAATTTTGTCCTGGCTACGTTCTTGTATATGGCGTATTCTTATAGACAAAATATAGTGTGAAGAGAAATATAATGTAAAACCCTGTGACAAGATGTGATTTCAGAGCAATATTGCGTTGTAGCATCCTGCCTACCTCACCAAACATTTATTATTTAAACATTCAAACTCAATGAACAAAAATGTGAATATATCATATACCTAAATATCTTGAGAAAGATCATCTGTCTTTTACATTTTAGGATGTATATCTGTCCTCAGGGCATCTCATGGATTAAATGAGCTATACAATTGAAATTGTGCATACGACCTCAGCTAAACCTCCTTTACGACACATGGTTTGTCAGATCTGAACACATACCAACCACAATTCAATTTGCACTGCTGAAAATAACTATTGGTAGTAATTTGACCAAGGTATTTGGTAATTCTTTGTTTAAAGTATGTTTTTAACAATGGAAGGCTTGAAATGATAACAGGATTTCGGGCATTTGCCACCGTTATATTTTACAAAAGGCGGGTATAACCTTTAGTAATATATAATGGTGGCAAATGTCCGAAATCCTGTTATTTGCTAATAGTTACTCTAATAACTATTAGCAGTGGACCAATAGTAAAAAAGAGATGAATGAACACCATAACGGCAACAATGGAAATAGTATGTCCGAGTACTTTCTTGTAGAGTATAACGAGATATTAATAAATATACTAAAAGTATCATTAGTAATAAGTTTATATTAAAAAAGAATGATAGAAACTCCTGTAATAAGAGAAAACAAACTTTTATCAGCTTATAATATAATTACAGACCCATTTGATGTAAGTGTTGATGGGGTACGAACGGTGGGTACGAATTAGTTTGCGCGCCACTAAGTCGTTCCTGGTCAAAGACTGGACTGCTCCTAACGTCTTCACTTAAAGTTAATTGCAATATCCATTTCACTTCCATTTTAACTGTTGAATACATGATAGATTTTTTTTGTATGCAAACAATTACATTTAAACTTTTAAAATATTCTCTACTTATTATAGGTTTTAATATATTAACCCTACAACTGACAAGTCGTGTTTACGATTAAACTTTTTCCGTCATGAGTTCGAACTTATACATATTACAATTTGTTGCTATTGTTGTATAAATAGTTTTTAACTCTTAAAAGCTATTATATGGTCATTATTCAATAATAAATGCTTTGTAGAGCATAAAATAAACATCTATCAAGTGGTCTTTTTAAATAGTGGAGACAAACGAAAACGGGTGCTTTTGGTCTGGTACACTTATAGGTGTATAAAAAAAATCAATGATCCCGTCAACTTCCACCCAAGCCAACCAACGTTAATTTAAGGTGGATTCTCCCACCAGCTTTACCAGAGACTAATGACTCATAAGTGTATACCTGTCCGCAAAGATCCCTAACATCAAGCGCGAGAATCGAACCGCGCTAGTTATTATTATACTATCTTCAAACAGTGTAATAATAATTTTAGTCACCCATCGTCACAGTTCATTATTGTTCAATTCATTTTACATAACATTCAATAAAATTAACTACAATATTTACACCATAAAACATCAGTTTCGTTTTATTTCCGTCATTTCCTAGAAAATCGTGCGAAATCTTTTGCTAGTCGTAGCTTTCTAACAAAGTGTTTCCGGACACATGTTTATATGAACTTTTTCATTATTTTGATAAGAGAGAAATACCTGAGAAGTTTGACCGGTTACTTTTGGGACACTCTGTACACGAGTATTAAAATATGCAATCCTTATACTCAATAAAACAACAAAAAAACTGTAATTCTTTACTTTGGTGAGAATTGTATGTTATAGCACTGTTTTCCAGTTCTGAGTTATGCTCCAAATTTAAAAACACTAGGTCTTTACAAATTTAATTTTATGCCGATTAAATATTTGTAATTAACAAAAGGCAAGAATGTGAGGATAGAAACTGAGCTACCTTATATGAGATTTGTACTTCATTCATCGTATTTTTTAATCAGTAATCCCAGTGAACAATTAGTGAAAAAGCTCTTCAAAATTTAGTTTGCTCTTAAGATAGCATTGAAGGTTAATCTAAATCTTCAACCTTTGTATGAAAATAACAAATTCAACAAACTAACTTCATCACGATATGTGTTCATAAGTTACGAAAAATTGTTATATGTTAACCCTCACTATATATTCTATTTACTAACTTGTTTAGTCTACTTTTTCTCGTTGCATACATGTCAGCCATAACACCAATGTAATTAGAGTACTTTTGACAGACAAAAATTGAAACTATCAATAAAAGAAGTACAATTTTCAATATCAATTGAGATAGAGTTTAATCCTAAATTTCAACCCTCGAGATCAACTAGTTTGACATTTATCTTGCGTAAGTTTTGTTGAGGTTAGGTTACTTTGGCTATCAATATAAAAAATATCAGGAAAACTAAAGAAATTACAGCGCCTTATACAATTATATTACAAAACACACTGTAGCTTTGCAGAAGCCGGTTTTCTTTTTAAAGCCCCCTTCACCATTATATACATTTGGTATCTCTATCTGTTCCGGATTGCCACAAGAAGTATCCACATCGATTTCCTCTCTGTCTTTCACAGCTTTGTTAACCTTTACTAGAGTGGGTTCATCGTCACGTAGTTTCTCATTATTGTATTGCTCAACCTTATATCTCAACAGTCCCATTTCAATCTGGTTATAGGATCGCTGGTATAAATCTTACATGAAGCATTCCATTAAGGTCTTACGCGTGGCGCGTTTCACACGATTACGACATTGTCAAAACGCCTACTAAAAATACAGAATATGCCTTAACACTCAAACACGTAGCATTGAATATAAGTAAATAAAACTGACTGAGAAGAATTGGTTAATAGGAAGAGAGTTGGAATCCCTTTTTTGCCGATTTCTTTTAACAGAGCCTACTCACCTCATAAATAGGATGGATGGACTGAATACTTAACACCACAAAGACAAAAAAGCCATATGCAAACCTAGAAGAACAAGTTCTAAGCAAGCGAGATTTGAGTTCCAAATTTAGTAAGAACTCAGCACCCTAATATGGCCGAAGATTTAATCTTTGTTTTATGCAATTAATATTATTTCATACAAATAAGTTATAAATAAAAAAAATCCCAGACATTTTGCCTTTTATATAGGCAAATAATTAATGACAAAACGCGGAGAAACCAAGAAAACGTTTTAGGTAGTTTAACTTGGCATCTAAATCTTAAATCTTACTTTTGGGATCACTATATTAAATAGTCTATGACATAAACGCATTCATGATGTAACTGAGTTCTTTCAAAGTCTGCTTCACAACAATTGACATTATAATAAACTTCGACACATAAACAAAATATAAAACATATTGAAATTAGGTTATATTGAAAATAATTAAAGCCAGCTTTACCAAATTATATAAAAAATATATACAATCAGTGTACTTTGAAATTAAAATAAAACAGTGTACTTCGAAGCCAGCACAGCTAAGCTGAGGCTTATCGAAAAAAAGTCCAATCTCATAGCTTTATGTTTAATACTATAGCTATATGTTTAATACGTCAACAACTCAACAGCTGATGTTAGCCATTGAGCGCTAAGTCTAATAGCGTTAAGTTACAGATGTGCCCATTCCCGCTCTGGTTGTTGAAGTGCTCAGATCGTTGACTTGTAATTTTAGGTTAAACCTCTGTGCATACGTCCAGATCAATTACTCTGGTAGTGGTAACTACTTTGTGTATAACTGTTTGTCTAACATCACACTGACCTCTAACTCAAACTACAAATATTTAATACTTTATATATTTTGTAAATATCTTAACATATAAGCTATTAACTTTGAGCCTGTTCAGGCTGGACCTGTCATGTCGACAGGTTTCAGCCTCGCCCATGGAAGCTCATGTCGAGAGCGACATGGAAATACAAAAGGCAGTAAGTACTATTTTGCCCACAGATCATGACTATTCTAACCTAAATCTAAATAACAGGGGAAACAAAAGGGTACAAGAAAATAATGACACAGATTGTTCAGAACAAATTCAATCTACCAATGATTTTAATCCACCACTTAAAAAGCCTCACATACAACGTCTCTATAAACCTGAAAATTCAGGACCTTTTGAGGTAATCATACAGGATAAAAAAAAGAACAAAATAAACCCATTTACAGTAGGAAAAATACTTAAAAAAACATCATATGGACATTGACCACATTACACGAGCTGGTAAGAATATATCTGTTATTTGTAAAAAACTATATAGCAGCCAATAATTTAGTAAATTCACCACATCTGTTAGAATTTAATGTATTTGTACCCTCAATTAGAGTACACACTCTCGGTGTAGTCTATGCAGAGCCCGAGGTAAGTGAATTAGAAATTTTATCTGAGGCATCGTCAATATACCCAATCATTCAGGCTGAAAGGATCAGACGTAGAGTGAATGGTAATGACCAACTCACTAACACTCATTTTGTTAAAATAACCTTCGAGGCTGAAAAATTACCAGATTTTGTGTACCTTAATTATGTTCGTATGAAGGTAGACCCCTACATGATCAGAGTGAAACAATGTTATCGTTGTTTTGCCTATGGACACGTAGCGAACTCACCTTGTAATAAACCTAGAATATGTAGGGACTGTGCTGGACCCTTCCACACAGATCCTTGTCAGGCTCCCCGCAAGTGTGTTCACTGCGGGGATTCACATAGCAGTAACTCTAAATATTGCCCAGAGTACATGAGGCAAAAAAATATTAAAGATCGAATGAGTCTCATGAAAGAAGGTTATCATGTGGCAGCACAGTATTTTCCTATTACTTATAAAAAACAAGGTAAATCATCCCGATTACTAGGTCTATCTTATTCACAGGTCGCCCAATTAGACTTCAATGATGATGAAATCTACCCAACACTACCAAGCTCACAGGCATCAACACCTATCAGTCAATTAAATGTAAGTAATAGGTATACACCACTGCTTGCAGTCTCAGAACCAAGTTCATCCCGCCAGCAATCGTTTTCGCCACATTTTAAGGTTAGTGGAACCAGCTATCGTAGGCCCATCAGAAATAGTAGTTTATATAAACCTAAAGAAATAAGTAGGCCTATTGTAGATAAAACCAAATCCGCCTAACAAACCAGTTCAGGATGATAGACTTAGTGTTCAGGATAAGTCCCACCTCACATCACTCCTGAAAATAAAAATTGAGGAAATTAGAAATAAATTGAACTCTACAAACATCACCAATCTTAAACAAGTTGATGAAATCTTACTAAGCTATTTAAAGACTGGTACAACAGTTCAACAGAAAATAAATTCACCAAATATCAAAATAAAATCTACTTCCGGAACATCGCCAGGTAACAAACAGTTAGGCCTATCTCAACAAACGAAATTAGTAAATAAGAATGGTAACAAATAAACTTAACATAGTACAGTGGAATGCAAGGTCTCTTAAGCCTAAATGGCCTGAGGTCATGCATTTATTTACAAAAAAGGAGATCCACATAGGTATTATCCAAGAATCTTGGTTACAAAAAAAATGATAACCTATTAGATAATAATTACATTGTACATAACCTTAACAGACCTGATGGATATGGAGGAACCTCCTTCATTATACATAAGTCAATTTCATATAATGTTGTTACAGAATATAGCGATAACTATACACAATTGCAAGCAATACAGGTAAAGAATTACAATAAACCTATTATCATTTATAATATTTACTGCACAAATAATAAGATTAGGAATAGTTTTTTGGTACGAACTATTTAGCAAAGATGAAGGTTATACTTTGTTATGTGGTGATTTTAATGCCCATCACCCTTACTGGAATTCGAGCAAAGCAAATCACAGAGGTAATATAATTTTCAAGGAGTATAATGAATCAAAATTCATACTATTAAATAATAAAAACCATACAACATTACCAACCCTTTACCACCAAGCATCTACAATAGATCTGGCCTTCGCCACACTCAATCTTCATTCCTTAGTAGACGTATGGGAGGTAGGTAAGGATTCGTTAGGCAGCAATCACCTGCCTATATTCATGCAATTTAATATTAATTCCCTATCTAATGACTTCAATGTACATACAAGTTATTTTAATACTAATAATAAATGGAACTTTAAAAAGGCAAATTGGTCTCTATATACAGAGACTGTTGAAAAATTGACTAATGAACTGCCAGACATCCCATTGGAAAAACAATGGGATGAAATGTTTAGTATAATTAAATTAGCAGCAGACAAAGCAATACCAAAGTACAATACAGCAACTAATAGGCCTAAATTTACACCAAAACAATGGTGGAATGAAGCTTGCTCTCAAGCTGTTGCCAGCAGAAGGCTTGCATTTAGTAAATTTAAAAACTGTATGACTGCTCTCAATTATCAAAATTATCAAGCTGCACAAATTAAAGCTAGGGAAGTAATTAGAATAGCTAAAAAACAAGGTTGGGAAAATTTATGTCAAAAAATTAATGACAAAAATAACTCCTCATTTGCATGGAAAATAATTAAAAAACTTAAAACTAATAATAAGGCAAATACAATTTCTTCAACCATTGAAGACAACGATCTTTGTGACAAATTCATGTGCCATATAGTTCCGGATTCAGTTCCCATGGAAAGCGAGATAATTATTCCCAGGTACACCTTCTATGAAAATGCTTCTCCTATAGAAACTAATTTTAGTATTAAAGAACTAAATGTAGCCATAGATTTTAAGAGGAAAGATACAACACCTGGTTTAGATGGAGTATCTTACAGCATGTTAAGACATTTACCACTCGTTGCTCGATTATATATCCTAAATATATTCAATAATATATGGAATGGAAATATAGAATTACCAAGTAAGTGGAAACAAAGCAGAATTATAGCCATCTTGAAACCAGAAAAAAATAAACATTTGGAGACTTCATATAGGCCTATATCGTTAATACCCTGCATACTAAAATTATTTAATAGAATTATTAAAAGTAGACTGGAATGGTTTGTTGAAAACTCTAACATTCTACCAAATACCCAATATGGATTTAGGAAAAGAATAGGATGTAATGATTATTTAATTAATTTTGTTTCAGAAATTCAAACTGCACTGACTTACAATGAAACTACTATTGCTGCCTCTTTAGATTTATCAAATGCTTATGATACAGTACACATACCAGAATTAATAGAAAAGCTGAAGTGTTATAATATTCCATTGAAGTTTATTTCCCATATTAATTCATGGCTAATCAATAGACAATTAATTTTAATTAGCTCTAAGTCAACTATAACTAGGGTCACGAGTAAGGGATTACCGCAAGGTAGTGTTCTAAGTCCCTTGTTGTTCGCACTGTATATAGCACACATTAATGATTATATTCCTAATTATGTAAAATCACTTCAATTTTGCAGATGACATTGTGTTATACTCCTCTGGAAAACTTATCGAGACAGTCTACACAAACATGCAACACACTCTCAGCACAGTACAATCAAACTTCAGTCAACTCCATCTGGAATTCAATGCAACCAAAAGTAAGGTAATAATATTCACACGAAAAAAAAAACATTAACACCGATAAACAAATTACAATTAATAATCAAATAATACCTCTAGTAAGTTCTATTAAACTATTAGGTATGATTATAGACAATAAGTTAGATTTCAATATTCATATTAATAAATTGCTTGTAAAATGCCAAAAAGACGTTGATATAATAAAGTCTGTAGTTTGTGGCACTAACGGTGCAACACCTGAGTTTGCTTTAATTATATATAAAAGCTTGATAAGAGCAAAATTAGATTATGGGGCATTTCTTTATGGACATGCATGTAGAAAAGAATTAAAAAAACTAGATTCAATCCAAAACCAAGCCATAAGAATATCATTAGGTGCTTTTAAAACAACACCAATTATTGCTCTACAAGCAGAAGCCGGTATTCAATCCTTAAGCAACAGAAGAAAGTTTCTATGTGATAAATTTATTTATAAAATCATAACTCATGAAAATCATCCAGCATACAGAAGTTTAATGTTTCTTAAAATGTTGACAGACTGTATGCCATACTGGAAGAAAAAAAATCAGCCACTGTATATACAATCTATATCAAAAATTCATTCCTTAGATTTAAATATATTAAAAAAGGAAAGTTACAAAACCTTTTGGGATTTCAACTATCCAATATTAATGATGACCAACAATATTAAATTTAAGCACAACATAGACAATCCACATACTTCAAAAAAGGTAAGCAATAGCACAATTACCAAACAAACCTTTTTGGAACTAATCAATAACAACTATGAACAACATTTGCACTTCTACACTGATGGATCAAAATCCACATTGGGGACAGGTGCAGCTTACTATGTCCCAGAGCTGGACATCACAGGTAAGTTTTCATTAGAAAATCAGGTTTCCAGTTACTCAGCTGAACTACTTGCTATTTTAAAAGCAACACAGACCTTTAACTCAATAGAACAACAAGATATAGTAATATTTACTGATTCACAAGCAGCTATACAAGCACTCGATAAAGTCTATAACAGCTATAAAGGAGAAGGCATTCCAGTAAGTATTATCTATGAAGTTATTAAAAGTGGTAAAAATGTAACATTCCAATGGATCCCGGGACACTCAGGTATTTATTGGGGTAGGGTCCAATAAGCGGACCCGGTTTTTTATATCGAAATTGGCAAACGATATTACTTAATCATAACCATCGATATAATCAATCGATACTGATGAATTATTTTTAACAACTTAAATAATCTATATGAACAGCTGTAAACACTTTCAAATAATACAATTAAGGTAATATTTTAAATTTCACGTAACATTGTGTATTAAAATGGCCGTCAATCTTAGGAAGCTTCACGAAATTGCTTTAAAAGACGATAAAATATGTTTTTTATGGCTTCAGGATGTTGGGTTAGTACCTAAGAATCCATTATGTGATATTTGTGGAAAGGTAACAAATGTAACTGTCAGAGGAGCTAACATGGTCGTCTTCAGATGCAAAAAAAGAAGGTAATGGTGGACACAACTTTAGTAAAAACGTTTTCGTTCTGTTTCATTTAGTTAAAGTTATGAGTTTCCCTGATTTTGGTTATGTTCATTTATTATTTGTTATCATTAAATTCACATTTTAATTTAAACATATGATTGTTATTACTTTTATATCGATTGATAGTCTATGATTCGATATGCGAATATTAGGTATCGATGATTATATTCTTCGATATAAAAAACCGGGTCCGCTTATTGGACCGTACCCATTTATTGTAATGAATATGTAGATAGCCTAGCCAAAGACTCAATAACAAACGGCAACAAGATAACAAATAATTACATTCCACCAGATGATTTCCAAGCCTACCAACGGAGAAAGTCTGCAGCAGAAAATGAACAGGAGTACCAACTATCACAAAAAGCGCAATGGTATAAGCAAATTCAGACAACGACTATACATAATCGATGGTATAGTATTGCAGACTTCAACAGAAGAGAAATGGTAAATATAATTAGATTAAGGTTTGGACATGCTAAGGTAAACGCTAGATTATATAATATTAAAAAATATTTCACACCATTGTGTCTAAGCTGCACTCAAGCTCAACGAGAAACACTAGACCATGTAATTTTACAATGCCCAGCCTACGAATATGCAAGAGATCGGTGCTTTAAGGTAATTAAAAATTTAACATCAATATCTAATATTAACTTAACGTATTTAATGAAATTAGAAGACACAAAAGTATATAAAGAAATAAATAACTTTCTCAGGACCATAAACAAATACATTTAATAACAAAACACAATACATATATGTATCCTGGTTTTGGCCTTTATATCCGTGGTCCATATTTCGGATTAGGAATGCCTGAAGGACCCCTGGCGGGAAGACTCCACAAATCCTGAATATCCATCTATAGAATCCCATAGTAATCCCGCTATTTATTTACAAACACAAACAGTATAGGTACACAAAACATATATGTCCAATACATTAAACCATAAACTTATAATAATAACTAATTCTTCCCATTTAAATTACCACAGAGGTTTAACTACACAGTGAACCACGAGGCTGCATGGGATTATACCCGAGCCTTTATTATAAACAGAATAAAAAATAAAAAAAAGTCTAATAGGCTATCAGAGTTACATACTGTTTTGGTTAGGATTTTCACTGATAGTAAAACACTGACTGCCAATTACTGAATTGGTTATCAAATGAGATTATTTTATTCAAATCAATTATTGCACAACTACTAAATTGCACCGGGTTAATAATACTGTGATAACCTGCTCAGAAAGTCTTTATTTGTAATATAGTGGACTTAATAGGTAACAACTTACTAGAATTATGTTCTAAAATACAAACTTTAAAGTCAAAATTATTTATTTTTATCTTGCACAGGGATGGGCTTATCAAATTTAAGTTAAAATTTATTAAGCCGAGGTTTAGGAATTGTGTGTGATATATTTTGATGAACCCTTGCAGTGTCATTCAAGTTTTTGACAAGTTTCATACAATTTTTTCACTTGAAGTAACTTATTTGCTTGGCCAAGCCTTAAGTTGCAAGAGGTAAATCGATACTTTGCTGTAGAAATTCTGTTCTTAAATTATTACAGCGATAATAACATTTTTGGTTAAATGTGTAATTAAGGGCTGTAGTGGGAAAATATGAGTTTTGTGTTATTAACCTATTGTTAAATAAATGTGAGTGTTGAGTTTAGGTCTAGTTTACCTTCTGTTTAGTGCAACATCTGAAATCCAAAGCTGTCAGACTTGACTCCTCGAGTCATACTGTATGTGGTAGTTCTTCGGTCCCTGAAGCTCACGTTTCTCAATACGCTGACTGTACTACACTCATTGTTCAGGCAGACATTGCAATATTATAGATATATATAATAATTAAACTCTATAATAAACAAAATCAATACTTGGTTCATTTGTAACGACTTATTCTGAATGTTGACAAAACCTCCATTATTAACTTTCGATCTCTGACAGTTTCGATCTCTGGACGAGGTCGACATCACTGAGGTTGATTCAGTCTGTTTCTTGGGTGTTCATTTGAATGCTAATTATTCTTTGTGTCAGCATATCAAAGCCCTATAATCTAAGCTCAACTCTGTATTGTTTTCATTGAAGTGTCTTTCCAATCTCCTGAATTGTGCTCTAAAAATGGTATACTATGGCTACTTTCCCCCTGTGTTGCACGGCATAATGTCATGGGGAACAGCTCCATCTTCTTTATTACAAAGGGTCTTTAAATTGCAAAAGAGAGCTATTCGTCTAGTGTTTGGCCTGGAGAGCCGAGAGAGCTGTCGGCAGGTGTTTCTCCGAGAACATATCCTACCCCTTCCCTCCATTTTTATCTACTTACTTTGTATCAGTTTAGACTTTTATACATATTCAAGATTTTCCTACCCAAAATCATATATATTCTACCAGAAATAAAAATAGGTTGGTTGTACACTATCATAATAATAACATGATCCAAAACTCAATAGAATATGTAGGGCCTAAGTTTATAATAAATTGCGAGATTATTTTAAAATCAGCCCTTCCCTTTCATCTTTTAAAAATAAGCTAAAAGGCTTCCATGTGAGAAACTATTTTTATTCACTCTAAATATGTTGCCTGAAAGAAATTATTTTGAATTTGAATTTCTGAAGATATCCAAGAAAAAGTTGGTGATGAGGAAGTTCAAAACAAACTCTGTATCGTTACAACATCAGACACTTGGACTACAGAATCAAGTGTAATCTAGGTGAAGATGCGTTTTCATTCTCATCAGGTGCATAATTTAGTGCACTACGATGTTTTATATTTTGACTCCAAAACACAGAGTACAGCTTTGCTGGGTAGGTTTGATTCAATTTGAAAAGTAGTTCCACTTTTAGTAAAAGTGAAATTATTGTTGGAGTGGCAAAAGACAAGTATCATGTTATTAATATATTGCTATTGTCCGCTTGTTTAAAACAGTATACAGTTTTAAGGAGTGCAAATGAAAATTAACAAGGTTATACCTTAGAACATTAAAAGTGGTACTACTTATCTCATGTGGAATAATATTTCCTTATTCTACATCTATGCTGTGTGTCACATGGTCTTAAGTGTTCATATTGGCCAAACACTAGTACTTTTGTTGCTGTCCTGTGCTGATGGTGAAAAATGCAAAACATCCCTGGAGGTAGTTCCTATCACTATAAGATCAAATTCTAGGAGGTTTGATCAAGAATGCCTCCGGCCATTTCTACAGGAAACACAATTTGACAAACAAACAAATATACTGTAAATTCACCTAATAATAACTTTCCACTATCTTGCAAAAACAAGTAGTTCCACTTTTAATATTCTAAAATTAATTATTTATAATTTTCATCCCATAAAACCTTATATTGTTTTGATCTGGAGAGCGATTGAAGAAATAGATGTACTTAATAGGTCGATAACATGAATCTTGTTACTGATTCAAATAAATTTATCAAACTTTTACAAACAAATAAATAGTGTAAAAAACAAACATAAGTTTATTAAATAAACAAAATTAACCATAACTTCCTAATTTCTCGTGTACATGCAATCTACTTATGAATCACACAGTAACTTCTGATCATATAACTATATTTTTCTCTTGATTTACAAATATTAATACATATACATTAAATATTAACAATTACATGACACTCTCATACTAACACTCTAAAAAAAGAACCATTTAAAAGGAGTAAATACATTTTATAATATTTTAACTGCTCACCACTTTCAACTATAATCCACACTCAAACTTAAATAACTTTCAAAACTAATTGACAGTATTACAGTTAACGTTCCGCAGTAGTTGAATAATGGATGCCATGGTTATCCACTAAGGCAATAAATGTTACTACACACAACGGTTGTTGGTGCTGTACTGATCACAGAATACTCAGATAAGCTATCAGGCACACATAATGCTGAAAATCATAGATAACAAGAAGCACAGTATAGAAATATAACCTAATAATTCACCCCCTAAAACCCCATATAGTTTTGTTCAGAAGGATAAGCAGAATAAATGAATAACATAAAAAATACGATTGACAACACTGCCCTTTAACTTCACTGATACCCACATTTGTTGGCAAAATGTTTAGTTTCTTTTTGGCTACAACTCTGTGAAAAAATTATAAAATCATATAATAAGTATTATAAAAAACTTTTAATAAACTAATAAATTTTGGTTAAGATAGAAGACCCACGTCATATTTTGTAAAGATTTTTCAAATGGAAAGTGCTTAATAAATGACAAGGATAGTAATTTTAAATAAATAAAAGTGATGAAAGACCTTAAAATACTTAAAAAAAAAACATTCCTCCCTAAACGGAGAAACTCTCTCTTGTAGTTCATAGGTGGGGTGAAAAGCACTTGAGTAAGGCAGTAAGCGAGTATGGCTGCAGTTGGTCATTGAGTAAGGTGATAAAAGTGACTCAATAATAATTTCAATTATTTATTTGCTAAAATCTCAGTATTTAAGGTTTAAGGTAGAAAAAGTAAGAAATTCTTTACATTGAAGGATTTTCTCCGTCATGCGGAAATGTTTCTTATTAGGTCTTTCCTAATATATATATATATATATATATATATATATATTATATTATATTGAATGTATATAAAAAAAATAACTAAATACAGGGTGCTTCTGGTTAAAGTGTTCATAAGTTAAACATAAATATAGCTTGTGGAAAGGAACATTTTTTGTCAAGTCTATGAATTGTTGAACGGAGCATTGAGAGTTTAAGGTTTCTAGCAGGAAGGTAATTTCTCTCTATGTATTATGTTATTTTTTATGTTTGGATGATATTTACAGATTTTCGCTATGTCCGAATGGGTCTCAGTACAGTCTTTTTCCATCAGCAGGTTCACTTGTTCTGTGTTGATTTGTAGGCTTCTAGTTAGAACATTTCAAATTCTCTGTCTTGTTCAAAAGTCTGATGTTTTTAAGGAATACCCATGTGATGAGTATGGTTTTTGATCAAAAATACCCAAGACAATGGATTGGGAGAAATGGCCCTGACCACTGGCCTCTGAGATTGCCAGATCTTATCCAGCTTGACTTTATCCTTTCATTCATTCAAAAAGATAAAGTGTATTAAGTTAGACACCGGTAAATGACATATACATATTTGTAGTGCATATTGTCATAACGTTAGCCAAAGTGGAAGTAACCTGACAATGTTTGTAAATGCTAGACGGTCAATATTACAAAAAGCTCAGCATTGCATCAATACGAGCGGGATATTTATTGTAAATGAAGCTAAAATTCAATATTTTGATGTAGGTTTTTGTTTTCGTTTAGAAATCTTAAGGTGGACAGGAAAATTAGCAATCCACAGGTGTAATAAAAATTATAAATTTTCTATATAACAGAACATTAGTGACCCATTAAATAACAAATTTTTGGTCTCATAGGAAAGAGACTGTTGTTTCCGCACATAAACAGACCTTTGCACCTCCCTTATGTTTACGCCTTCATAATCTGAGACTTTTACAGAAATCAATCAAATTTGAGAACTGCTATTCTCTGATATGAACAGGGACTGAGAAGGTACGCCCCTAGGTTTTTTTTCTACTTTTAGATATGGCAGGACAGTTTAGCCGTATATGTTCTGCTGATTATTCTGCTTCTACACAGAGTGTACATTCATCAGTCTGACTAAGACCTAAGACCTTCATTAGAAGTTTCTTAAGGGGGCCATGTCCTGTCAACATCACTATTATCAATTTTATATCCTCTTACTTTGTTCTAGGAGAGCTAACTACTTTTAGCATAAGGAGAAATAAACATTTTAGATTGCCTTAGTCCAGAGGTTCTACTCCAGTTAAAGGATCTAATCCTCTTTTCCAAAATGTTTACGAGACCTTTGCCGTAGGAGAAGGCTACTCCACAGCCTGACTCAGGCCCTACCATAAGGATTTCTGTACCTATTTTGGCAAGGGTATCTGCTTTATCGTTTCCATGAAAACCCTCCTGGCCTGGCACCCAACTGAGTGTTAGTTACAACATAATCGACTGTTATTTAATAGTCTCAGTTTACCGTGTGACAGCTGTCACGAAGCAGCTGAGCGGCCAGACAGGTATACAGGAACAATGTTTTTAATCAATGTAAATTATACTAGTTTGAAATGTTTACTTATTTATTCAGGAATTCTTAAATAGTGTATGTAATGCATGTATCTTACTAATAAGGATAAGTCAAAGTCCAAATTGTAAACACAGAAATCTTATAGTTTCTTCACATAAATTATTGAAACCATTGTATTAGCCCTTTGTTTTGGAAAAACAAATATGCTAATGCCGTTGGATCCCTTAGTAGTTTTCAAAAGATTAACAAGGAATAAATAAAATAAAATAATTTATTAATTATGTTCAAGTTAAAATTCAATATTATGTAATTTACTTTGATTATATGAAGTAAATGGTGAAATACAGAATTACCTCCTATTCTTATATAATGAGTAATAATAAGTAGTAAGTGCAGGTAGAGTGATATTTAATAATTGCTCCTATCTAAAAATCTCAAAATCAAAGTTGATTTTGAAAACTTCGAGGTCCTTATTAATGATCTTTTAATAGTTAAAATGAGTGAAAATTATAATATTTTTGGCTATGTAAACAATTAAGAACTTTTTTATTTATATTTACAGTATATCTTTGTTTGTGATATCCAGTCCACCATCATTACCAAAATCCTGCCATGAATAAATTTCCTTCAGGAGTATCAAATTGTTTATATTTGTTACTGCCACTGGATCCAAATATGGAGCAATAACCCAGAGATAGTAACAATCTTGACACGGTTATGATATATAAACAGAAAAAAGTGTATAAAATAAAAAAGAAATATGATAAAGCTGTTAAAATATTTTTTTTTACATGTATTACAGATTATAAACTAATAAATTATAAATGTATATTTCTGCTTCTCCCAAAATTAAAAAAAAACAGTAATTGTGCAGGAAAACAGGAATTTTACATTGAGCGTGAACATGAGAATGTTAAGGATGGGAGTATCCTTTACATATCCACATAAAAATTTACTCCTTCCCTAGAAATTATTAAGGAAAATTTAGCAATGGTTAACTCACAAAAGTATCAAATTAGTAACAAACATACACTGACTCTATCAAGAACTCAACTTACCAATAACATAGCAGGAATTGGATTTTTAGCTTACAAAGTCTTTTTTTCCAATCTCGAGGCTACTTTGGATAAATACTGTGAGTTCACCTTTTTGCAAGGTTCATACCAATATTTGAAGTTTGTTAGAATTTAATAACAACGCAAAAGTTCATTAAAAAAAAGAGAAAAGAAGAATAAAAATTGTTTTAGAAATGTGGCAATTATTCATGTATATACAGGGTGTTCATAAAAGGATGTTACAAAACTTCTGTTGCTGTCAAGAAATGTCGTTTATCGGCTAACCGCCGTTTTGTATTTTTTATAAAACATTGTCTCTAAAGGTAGCAGCAAGCTAAAGAAAACCAAATTAGGCACATAGGTTTTGAAAAGATAAGAGAAAAATTAAAACAATTTATTGTGTTATTTTCTTTAACATAAGAAAGACGTCAAATAACAAAAAAACCAAACCAGTATAGTTATAAAAGATTTT
>NW_025782064.1:0-30367 GCF_021130785.1 Homalodisca vitripennis
CTTAGTTGTTTTTTTTGTGGAATTAAACTTGACTTATGTGTATATATATGTATATACACACAGGCAAAATTCAAGGCAAAATTCAAGGCAATATAACAAAAATATTAAAACCGGACTAATTAAAAAATTAAACAAATATGAACTGATTACAGATTTATTAATCATAGCAAAAAGTCAAACTGAAATGAACACATATATTATTTACCTTATATTGTAAATTCTTAAATTATTATTATTTAAAATTATATATTTTTAATATTATAAAGCAACGGTTAATTTAACTTAAGCCCATGTATTACTTTTTACATCTAGCGAAGAATGTGACCTTGAAAGTCCAGATAGATGTGAGCTACAAGCCTAAAGGTGTACTTCAGGCTTAACGGTTCACTGAGTTGAAAAGTGGCGTTACTTTATCTCGGATAAATTCTTGAGTGGCTGAGTCCAGTTCTTACTCAGCAGAAACTAAATTACACTATTTTAATGAGTACGTTTCAAAATTTCCTCACTACAATGCTATGCAGTTTTTAAAACTGTAAACTCGTAAATAGCTTTAACATTATTTTATGTTTTTAGAACTGTCAAGTTATAGAATATTAGGTAAATACAACCATTTTTATTTACTACTGTTTACGTAAAATACGATATATCGTAAAGAGTTAGAGGAACATTCTTATGTTCATGTAAGAGTTATTATATTAGTAATATTAAATAAATCAGTTCAACAAAGGTACGTAGGAATATTTTTATGTCATAATAAATACATTAAGATATGCATAAGAGATAGCTTTCTGTGTTAGCACCAAAATGAGTTTTCGTGTGCTGTTTAGAAACACACATCTCACATTAACTTATTTCTAAAAATGTATACCTGCTACTAGAACCTATACTTGTTACAAAAACATATGTATACCTGCCTACTAGAACCTATACTTGTTACAAAAACATATGGTATAACCTGCTACTAGAACTTATACTTGTTACAAAAAACGAAGTATACCTGCTACTAGAACCTATACTTGTTACAAAAAACAGATGTATACCTGCTAATAGAACCTATACTTGTTACAAAAACAGATGTATACCTGCTACTAGAACCTATACTTGTTACAAAAACAGATGTATACCCTCGTTAAGTGGAAACAAGGGGGAATAACCAGTAACACTACGTTTCGAGAATCTGCAACTCTGACTCTCTTCTTCAAGGTAAAGAAACTCTAACCTAATACCATAATTACAAACTAGGTTTAAAATAAACAAATCTTACTAAAGCGTTGTGGCATCACCTGAGTCAGGAATCACAAACCTACATGTTGTATGTCAACTTCACTAACACTAAAGACATGCACTTAATAAAAAATACTATACAAAACACCAATCATTAAAAACTAAACTACGGAATACAGGTCACAATATGTCTTCACTCGTCTACTAACCATTTACGACTGACCAGAGGGGGTAGCCAATGGTAATCGTGACGGCCCGGCTAAAACAAGATGGCGGAAATACATGGGAAGGGGAACAGGAATGGGCCCCTTTCGTTATTATTGGTTCATGCGAGATGAACTTTCTTAAAAACCATATTGTGACTCCGCATTGGTTTATTGCAAATATCCGATCCCGTTTGATACTTTTGGTATTCTCTTTAGTTCATTTTTTAGAATTGGCAACCAAAGCGGCACTAATCTCGACCTGATGGTTGACTGATTGGTTGGTTCTGCCAATTTAATGTATGTGTGCCTCAATTAATTTCCTTTTGAAGAAATGTGGTTCCCGATGTATTATGTGGGCTTCATCCCAATTCATATGATGGTCTTCGGACCAACAATGGTGTGCAATTTTTGACTTTTCTGTGAAACCCTTTCTCGTGTTTTCTTTGTGTTCTTTTATCCTTATGTTTAGTGGTCTTTTTGTCTCGCCTATGTATTCCCTATTGCAGCTACATTTTATACTGTAAACACAGTTTTTGGAATCCTGTGTGCCATTTTTTTGGTTTTGTTTTTACGAGACTTTGTCTAAAGAGTGTTGTGTGTTTTAAACGCGGTTCTAATGTTGTACTTTCTACCTACTCTTCTATTTTTCTCCGATAATCCCGGCACATAAGGGATTGACATAAACGCAAATTTATCACAATTCTGTTTTTCTGACTCAGGAATGATTCTTCTGGTTCGTTTGCACTTATTAATTACTAATTGAGGGTATCCATTTGCTTCTGAGATCCGATTCAATTTTCTTAAATATTCTTCTTTTAGTCCATCTTTAATCTGAGCACAAGCTCTTTGCTCTATCAAACAACGAGTAGGCTACTCCTTCTTTGACAGATTTTTGATGGTTGGATTGGATAATTTAAATATTTTTCCTGTGTGTGTTATCTTTCGAAAAACAGTTGTCTTAAGGACATCCCTATCTCTTAATACACACACATCCAAAAAGGGAAGCTTGTTGTTTTGGACTTCCACTTCCATTGTGAGGCGGATGGAAGGAGAAATACTATTAATGTGATTCAAAAAAATTAATTTAATTCAATGTCTCCATGAGAAAAAATAACCAAAGGTATCATCCACATACC
This sequence comes from Homalodisca vitripennis, assembly GCF_021130785.1. Taxonomy (NCBI): domain Eukaryota; kingdom Metazoa; phylum Arthropoda; class Insecta; order Hemiptera; family Cicadellidae; genus Homalodisca; species Homalodisca vitripennis. The sequence continues at coordinate 2,567 of NW_025782064.1, forward strand.
TCCACCAAATCTTCGGTTTGAACTGAGCTGAAGCCAAAGCTTTTCGCTCGAAATTTCCTCCATAAAGATATTGGCGAAAAATAGGAGACAGTGGAGAAACCCATTGCCATCCCTCATCTTGACGGTAAATTTTACCCTCTAACTCAAAATAATTGCATTTGAGTGCATAGTTCTAACAGTTCCATAATTACTGGCACGGGAAAGTTTTAGTTCTATCCTTTAATGTTTGGTCTTCTTTGAGACGTGATTTAATAATTCCGAGAGTTTCTGGAACTGGTACATTTTGTAAATAGACTTTCGACATCAAAAACTTACCAGTTTGTCAGTTTCAGTCAACTTTAGGGATTTTGACTTCTCTACGAAATCCCTGGAATTTTTGATGAAAGAGTCAGTTTTTCCTACCAATGGTGTTTAAGATGTCCAAGAGGGACTTTAGACAATTCCCTGCAAGGTGAATCACGAGAACTAATGATGGGCCGGAGAGGGATGGTAGGTTTGTGGATTTTGGGAAGGCCATACATATGGGGGATTTTGGAGTGTGTGAGGAGTTAATTTAGATCTAAATTTATCTGAAAAAAATTCTTTATGTTTTCTTAAAGGTGTTTGCTACTTTGCGTTCAAATGAATCAGTCGGGTCTTTATTTAAAAACTGTATATTTGCCAGTATTTAAAGTTTCCGCAATCTTTTCTTTATACGCTACTGAGTCAAGTACCACAGTAGCGTTGCCTTTGTCGGCAGGTAAGATTTTGACCGTGTTCATCTTTCCCAAGGATCGGACCTGGCCTTTTTCTCCTCTATTGTTAAATTGGGTTTTGTGGGAGGAGAATTTTTCTGAGTAAAAGACTGGCCTCGCAGCGGAAGCGGTCACCCTGTTCCTCAGGTAACTGTGAAACAGCCGACTCAATTCCAGTTACGAAATCCAGTGCCTTTACCGATTTTTGTGCCACAGAAAAGTTTAAACCCTTGGATAATACTGATATTTCCGCTTCATTCAGGATTTTCGAAGAGAGATTGATTACGTTTTTATTATTTGCATCCGTATTCACGTTGCCATCCTTAGGCAAATCACATTTTTTAGGCCTAATTTTTTCCAGTTTGGAGATTTTCTTTTTCTTATCTGTTTCAGAAACTTTTTATACATCTATTTTGGGATGCTTTCGAGAATGTTGTTGATTCTGTACCGATCAGTGTTTTTAATTCAGTTTTTTTTACACTCAATACTATTTTTGGAGGAGGTATTTTTCACGATGATGATATGCAATTCTTTCTTTAAGTAAAGATTTAGAAGCAGAAGACAAAAATTTTTACTGGCTTTCCTACTATGAAAAAGGAGTTTTTAGAGAGTTAACCCTATAGGCATAAGGTCTTCAACCTTACATTTATGCAAGAAAGTTAAATGATTAATGTGTTTAGTTAATTTAAGATGCAAGCTCTCAAGGTCTTTGATTTGTTTACTGGTTCCGGGTTCCGTACCGAGAATCAATTCTTTGTTTGAAGGTTATTTTTGACGATGGAAGGATTGTGAAGGAAACAGGATTTTTCCGGACATTTGCCATTCGTTTAAGTGAAACAAGAAAACAGTTAACACTACGTTTCGAGATCTGCAATCTGATCTCTTCTTCAGGTAAAAGAACTAACCTAATACATTAATTACCAAACTAGGTTAAAAATAAACAAATCTTACTAAAGCGTTGTGGCACGCCTGAGTCAGGAATCACAACCTACATGTTGTATGTCAACTTCACTAACACTAAAGACATGCACTTAATAAAAAAAACTATACAAAAACAACCAATCATTAAACTAAACTACGGAATACAGGTCACAATATGTCTTCACTCGTCTACTAACCATTTTACGACTGACCAGAGGGTAGCCAATGGTAAATCGTGACGGCCGGCTAAAACAAGATGGCGGAAATACAAGGGGAAGGGGAACAGGAATGGGCCCTTTCGTTATTATTGGTTCATGCGAGATGAACTTCTTAAAAACCAATATTGTGACTCCGCATTGGTTTATTGCAAATATCCGATCCGTTTGATACTTTTGGTATTCTCTTTAGTTCATTTTTTTAGAATTGGCAACCAAAGCGGCCTAATCTCGACTGATGGTTGAACTGATTGGTTGGTCTGCCAATTTTAATGTATGTTGCCTCAATTAATTTCCTTTTGAAGAAATGTGGTTTCCCGGATGTATTATGTGGGCTTCATCCCAATTCATATGATGGTCTTCGGACCAACAATGGTTGTGCAATTTTTGACTTTTCTGTGAAACCCTTTCTCGTGTGTTTTCTTTGTGTTCTTTTATCCTTATGTTTAGTGGTCTTTTTGTCTCGCCTATGTATTTCCCTATTGCAGCTACATTTTATACTGTAAACACAGTTTTTGGAATCCTGTGTGCCATTTTTTGGTTTTGTTTTTACGAGACTTTGTCTAAGAGTGTTGTGTGTTTTAAACGCGGTTCTAATGTTGTACTTTCTACCTAACTCTTCTAATTTTCTCCCGATAATCCCGGCACATAAGGGATTGAACATAAACGCAAATTTATCACAATTCTGTTTTTCTGACTCAGGAATGATTCTTCTGGTTCGTTTGCACTTATTAATTACTAATTGAGGGTATCCATTGCTTCTGAGATCCGATTCAATTTTTCTTTAAATTCTTCTTTTAGGTCCATCTTTATCTGAGCACAAGCTCTTTGCTCTATCAAACAACGAGTAGGCTACTCCTTCTTTGACAGATTTTTGATGGTTTGGATTGATAATTTAAAATATTTTCCTGTGTGTGTTATCTTTCGAAAAAACAGTTGTCTTAAGGACATCCCTATCTCTTAATACACACACATCCAAAAAAGGGAAGCTTGTTTTGGACTTCCACTTCCATTGTGAGGCGGATGGAAGGAGAAATACTATTAATGTGATTCAAAAAATTATTTAATTCAATGTCTCCATGAGAAAAAATAACAAAAGGTATTCATCCACATACCATCCACCAAATCTTCGGTTTGAACTGAGCTGAAGCCAAAGCTTTTCGCTCGAATTCCTCCATAAAGATATTGGCGAAAATAGGAGACAGTGGAGAACCCATTGCCATCACCTCATCTTGACGGTAAATTTTACTCCTCTAACTCAAAAATAATTGCATTGAGTGCATTAGTTCTAACAGTTCCATAATTACTGGCTCACGGGAACAGTTTAGTTCTATCCTTTAATGTTTGGTCTTCTTTGGAGGACGTGATTTTAATAATTCCGAGAGTTTCTGGAAACTGGTACATTTGTAAATAGACTTTCGACATCAAAACTTACCAGTTTGTCAGTTTCAGTCAACTTTAGGGATTTTGACTTCTCTACGAAATCCCTGGAATTTTTGATGAAAGAGTCAGTTTTTCCTACCAATGGGTGTTAAGATGTCCAAGAGGACTTTAGACAATTCCCTGCAAGGTGGAAATCACGAGAACTAATGATGGGCCGGAGAGGGATGGTAGGTTTGTGGATTTTGGGAAGGCCATACATATGGGGGATTTTGGAGTGGTGAGGAGTTAATTTAGATCTAAATTTATCTGAAAAAAATTCTTTATGTTTTCTTAAGGTGTTTGCTACTTTGCGTTCAAATGAATCAGTCGGGATCTTTATTTTAAAACTGTATATTTTGCCAGTATTTTAAAGTTTTCCGCAATCTTTTCCTTTATACGCTACTGAGTCAAGTACCACAGTAGCGTTGCCTTTGTCGGCAGGTAAGATTTTGACGTGTCATCTTTCCCAAGGATCGACCTGGCCTTTTTCTCCTCTATTGTTAAATTGGGTTTTGGTGGGAGGAATTTTTCTGAGTAAAAGACTGGCCTCGCAGCGGAAGCGGTCACCCTGTTCCTCAGGTAACTGTGAAACAGCCGACTCAATTCCAGTTACGAAATCCAGTGCCTTTACCGATTTTTGTGCCACAGAAAAAGTTTTAAAAACCCTTGGATAATACTGATATTTCCGCTTCATTCAGGATTTTCGAAGAGAGATTGATTACGTTTTTATTATTTGCATCCGTATTCACGTTGCCATCCTTAGGCAAATCACATTTTTTAGGCCTAATTTTTTCCAGTTTGGAGATTTTTCTTTTTCTTATCTGTTTTCAGAAACTTTTATACATCTTATTTTGGATGCTTTCGAGAATGTTGTTGAATTCTGTAACCGAGATCCAGTGTTTTTTAATTCAGTTTTTTTACACTCAATACTATTTTGGAGGAGGTATTTTTCACGATGATGATATGCAATTCTTTCTTTAAGTAAAGATTTAGAAGCAGAAGACAAAATTTTTACTTGGCTTTCCTACTATGAAAAGGGAGTTTTTTAGAGTTAACCCTATAGGCATAAGGTCTTCAACCTTACATTTATGCAAGAAAGTTAAATGATTAATGTGTTTAGAGTTTTAATTTAAAGATGCAAGCTCTCAAGGTCTTTGATTTGTTTTACTGGTTCCGGGTCCGTACCGAGAATCAATTCTGTTGTTTGAAGGTTATTTTTGACGATGGAAGGATTGTGAAAGGAAACAGGATTTTTCCGGACATTTGTGCCATCGTTAAGTGAAACAAGAAAACAGTAACACTACGTTTCGAGATCTGCAATCTGATCTCTTCTTCAGGTAAAGAACTAACCTAATACATAATTACAAACTAGGTTAAAATAAACAAATCTTACTAAAGCGTTGTGTGCACGCCTGAGTCAGGAATCACAACACCTACATGTTGTATGTCAACTTCACTAACCACTAAAGACATGCACTTAATAAACATAAAAAAACTATACAAAACACCCAATCATTAAACTAAACTACGGAATACAGGTCACAATATGTCTTCACTCGTCTAACTAACCATTTACGACTGACCAGAGGGGGTAGCCAATGGTAATCGTGACGGCCGGCTAAAACAAGATGGCGGAAATACAAGGGAAAGGGGAACAGGAATGGGCCCTTTCGTTATTATTGGTTCATGCGAGATGAACTTCTTAAAAACCATATTGTGACTCCGCATTGGTTTATTGCAAATATCCGATCCGTTTGATACTTTTGGTATTCTCTTTAGTTCATTTTTTTAGAATTGGCAACCAAAGCGGCCTAATCTCGACTGATGGTTGACTGATTGGTTGGTCTGCCAATTTAATGTATGTTGCCTCAATTAATTTCCTTTTGAAGAAATGTGGTTCCCGATGTATTATGTGGGCTTCATCCCAATTCATATGATGGTCTTTCGGACCAACAATGGTGTGCAATTTTTGACTTTTCTGTGAAACCCTTCTCTCGTGTTTTCTTTGTGTTCTTTTATCCTTATGTTTAGTGGTCTTTTTGTCTCGCCTATGTATTCCCTATTGCAGCTACATTTTATACTGGTAAACACAGTTTTTGGAATCCTGTGTGCCATTTTTTGGTTTTGTTTTTACGGAGACTTTGTCTAATCTAAGAGTGTTGTGTGTTTTAAACGCGGTTCTAATGTTGTACTTTCTACCTACTCTTCTAATTTTCTCCGATAATCCCGGCACATAAGGGATTGACATAAACGCAAATTTATCACAATTCTGTTTTTTCTGACTCAGGAATGATTCTTCTGGTTCGTTTTGCACTTATTAATTACTAATTGAGGGTATCCATTGCTTCTGAGATCCGATTCAATTTTCTTAAATTCTTCTTTTAGTCCATCTTTATCTGAGCACAAGCTCTTTGCTCTATCAAACAACGAGTAGGCTACTCCTTCTTTGACAGATTTTTGATGGTTGGATTGATAATTTAAATATTTTCCTGTGTGTGTTATCTTTCGAAAAACAGTTGTCTTAAGGACATCCCTATCTCTTAATACACACAACATCCAAAAAGCGGAAGCTTTGTGTTTTGGACTTCCACTTCCATTGTGAGGCGGATGGAAGGAGGAAATACTATTAATGTGATTCAAAAAATTAATTTAATTTCAATGTCTCCATGAGAAAAAAATAACAAAGGTATCATCCACATACCTCCACCAAATCTTCGGTTTGAACTGAGCTGAAGCCAAAAGCTTTTCGCTCGAATTCCTCCATAAAGATATTGGCGAAAATAGGAGACAGTGGAGGAACCCATTGCCATCCCCTCATCTTGACGGTAAAATTTTACCCTCTAACTCAAAATAATTGCATTGAGTGCATAGTTCTAACAGTTCCATAATTACTGGCACGGGAAGTTTAGTTCTATCCTTTAATGTTTGGTCTTCTTTGAGACGTGATTTTAATAATTCCGAGAGTTTCTCTGGAACTGGTTACATTTGTAAATAGACTTTCGACATCAAAACTTACCAGTTTGTCCAGTTTCAGTCAACTTTAGGGATTTTGACTTCTCTACGAAATCCCTGGAATTTTTTGATGAAAGAGTCAGTTTTTTTCCTACCAAATGGTGTTAAGATGTCCAAGAGGACTTTAGGACAATTCCCTGCAAGGTGAATCACGAGAACTTAATGATGAGGCCGGAGAGGGATGGTAGGTTTGTGGATTTTGGGAAGGCCATACATATGGGGGATTTTGGAGTGGTGAGGAGTTAATTTAGATCTAAATTTATCTGAAAAAAAAATTTCTTTATGTTTTCTTAAGGGTGTTTGCTACTTTGCGTTCAAATGAATCAGTCGGGTCTTTATTTAAAACTGTATATTTGCCAGTATTTAAAGTTTCCGCAATCTTTTCTTTATACGCTACTGAGTCAAGTACCACAGTTAGCGTTGCCTTTGTCGGCAGGTAAGATTTTGACCGTGTCATCTTTCCCAAGGATCGACCTGGCCTTTTTCTCCTCTATTGTTAAATTGGGTTTTGTGGGAGGAATTTTTCTGAGTAAAAGACTGGCCTCGCAGCGGAAGCGGTCACCCTGTTCCTCAGGTAACTGTGAAACAGCCGACTCAATTCCAGTTACGAAATCCAGTGCCTTTACCGATTTTTGTGCCACAGAAAAGTTTAAACCCTTGGATAATACTGATATTTCCGCTTCATTCAGGATTTTCGAAGAGAGATTGATTACGTTTTTATTATTTGCATCCGTATTCACGTTGCCATCCTTAGGCAAATCACATTTTTTAGGCCTAATTTTTTCCAGTTTGGAGATTTTCTTTTTCTTATCTGTTTCAGAAACTTTTATACATCTATTTTTGGATGCTTTCGAGAATGTTGTTGAATTCTGTACCGATCAGTGTTTTTAATTCAGTTTTTTTACACTCAATACTATTTTGGAGGAGGTATTTTTCACGATGATGATATGCAATTCTTTCTTTAAGTAAAGATTTAGAAGCAGAAGACAAAATTTTACTGGCTTTCCTACTATGAAAAGGAGTTTTTAGAGTTAAACCCTTATAGGCATAAGGTCTTCAACCTTACATTTATGCAAGAAAGTTAAATGATTAATGTGTTTAGTTAATTTAAGATGCAAGCTCTCAAGGTCTTTGATTTGTTTACTGGTTCCGGGTCCGTACCGAGAATCAATTCTTTGTTTGAAGGTTATTTTTGACGATGGAAGGATTGTGAAGGAAACAGGATTTTTCCGGACATTTGCCATCGTTAAGTGAAACAAGAAAACAGTAACACTACGTTTCGAGATCTGCAATCTGATCTCTTCTTCAGGTAAAGAACTAACCTAATACATAATTACAAACTAGGTTAAAATAAACAAATCTTACTAAAGCGTTGTGGCACGCCTGAGTCAGGAATCACAACCTACATGTTGTATGTCAACTTCACTAACGACTAAAGACATGCACTTTATACAAAAAAAAAACTATACAAAACACCAATCATTAAACTAAACTACGGAATACAGGTCACAATATGTCTTCACTCGTCTACTAACCATTTACGACTGACCAGAGGGGGTAGCCAATGGTAATCGTGACGGCCGGCTAAAACAAGATGGCGGAAATACAAGGGAAGGGGAACAGGAATGGGCCCTTTCGTTATTATTGGTTCATGCGAGATGAACTTCTTAAAACCATAATTGTGACTCCGCATTGGTTTATTGCAAATATCCGATCCGTTTGATACTTTTGGTATTCTCTTTAGTTCATTTTTTAGGAATTGGCAACCAAAGCGGCCTAATCTCGACTGATGGTTGACTGATTGGTTGGTCTGCCAATTTAATGTATGTTGCCTCAATTAATTTCCTTTTGAAGAAATGTGGTTCCCGATGTATTATGTGGGCTTCATCCCAATTCATATGATGGTCTTCGGACCAACAATGGTGTGCAATTTTTGACTTTTCTGTGAAACCCTTTCTCGTGTTTTCTTTGTGTTCTTTTATCCTTATGTTTAGTGGTCTTTTTGTCTCGCCTATGTATTCCCTATTGCAGCTACATTTTATACTGTAAACACAGTTTTTGGAATCCTGTGTGCCATTTTTTGGTTTTGTTTTTACGAGACTTTGTCTAAGAGTGTTGTGTGTTTTAAACGCGGTTCTAATGTTGTACTTTCTACCTACTCTTCTAATTTTCTCCGATAATCCCGGCACATAAGGGATTGACATAAACGCAAATTTATCACAATTCTGTTTTTCTGACTCAGGAATGATTCTTCTGGTTCGTTTGCACTTATTAATTACTAATTGAGGGTATCCATTGCTTCTGAGATCCGATTCAATTTTCTTAAATTCTTCTTTTAGTCCATCTTTATCTGAGCACAAGCTCTTTGCTCTATCAAACAACGAGTAGGCTACTCCTTCTTTGACAGATTTTTGATGGTTGGATTGATAATTTAAATATTTTCCTGTGTGTGTTATCTTTCGAAAAACAGTTGTCTTAAGGACATCCCTATCTCTTAATACACACACATCCAAAAAGGGAAGCTTGTTTTTGGACTTCCACTTCCATTGTGAGGCGGATGGAAGGAGAAATACTATTAATGTGATTCAAAAAATTATTTAATTCAATGTCTCCATGAGAAAAAATAACAAAGGTATCATCCACATACCTCCACCAAATCTTCGGTTTGAACTGAGCTGAAGCCAAAGCTTTTCGCTCGAATTCCTCCATAAAGATATTGGCGAAAATAGGAGACAGTGGAGAACATTGCCATCCCCTCATCTTGACGGTAAATTTTACCCTCTAACTCAAAATAATTGCATTGAGTGCATAGTTCTAACAGTTCCATAATTACTGGCACGGGAAGTTTAGTTCTATCCTTTAATGTTTGGTCTTCTTTGAGACGTGATTTAATAATTCCGAGAGTTTTCTGGAACTGGTACATTTGTAAATAGACTTTCGACATCAAAACTTACCAGTTTGTCAGTTTCAGTCAACTTTAGGGATTTTGACCTCTCTACGAAATCCCTGGAATTTTTGATGAAAGAGTCAGTTTTTCCTACCAATGGTGTTAAGATGTCCAAGAGGACTTTAGACAATTCCCTGCAAGGTGAATCACGAGAACTAATGATGGGCCGGAGAGGGATGGTAGGTTTGTGGATTTTGGGAAGGCCATACATATGGGGGATTTTGGAGTGGTGAGGAGTTAATTTAGATCTAAATTTATCTGAAAAAAATTCTTTATGTTTTCTTAAGGTGTTTGCTACTTTGCGTTCAAATGAATCAGTCGGGTCTTTATTTAAAACTGTATATTTGCCAGTATTTAAAGTTTCCGCAATCTTTTCTTTATACGCTACTGAGTCAAGTACCACAGTAGCGTTTGCCTTTGTCGGCAGGTAAGATTTTGACCGTGTCATCTTTCCCAAGGATCGACCTGGCCTTTTTCTCCTCTATTGTTAAATTGGGTTTTGTGGGAGGAATTTTTCTGAGTAAAAGACTGGCCTCGCAGCGGAAGCGGTCACCCTGTTCCTCAGGTAACTGTGAAACAGCCGACTCAACTCCAGCTACGAAATCCAGTGCCTTTACCGATTTTTGTGCCACAGAAAAGTTTAAACCCTTGGATAATACTGATATTTCCGCTTCATTCAGGATTTTCGAAGAGAGATTGATTACGTTTTTATTATTTGCATCCGTATTCACGTTGCCATCCTTAGGCAAATCACATTTTTTTAGGCCTAATTTTTTCCAGTTTGGAGATTTTCTTTTTCTTATCTGTTTCAGAAACTTTTATACATCTATTTTGGATGCTTTCGAGAATGTTGTTGAATTCTGTACCGATCAGTGTTTTTAATTCAGTTTTTTTACACTCAATACTATTTTGGAGGAGGTATTTTTCACGATGATGATATGCAATTCTTTCTTTAAGTAAAGATTTAGAAGCAGAAGACAAAATTTTACTGGCTTTCCTACTATGAAAAGGAGTTTTTAGAGTTAACCCTATAGGCATAAGGTCTTCAAACCTTACATTTATGCAAGAAAGTTAAATGATTAATGTGTTTAGTTAATTTAAGATGCAAGCTCTCAAGGTCTTTGATTTGTTTACTGGTTCCGGGTCCGTACCGAGAATCAATTCTTTGTTTGAAGGTTATTTTTGACGATGGAAGGATTGTGAAGGAAACAGGATTTTTCCGGACATTTCCGGACATTCCGGACAGGGAAGTGGAAGTCCAAAACAAGCTTCCCTTTTTGGATGTGTGTGTATTAAGAGATAGGGATGTCCTTAAGACAACTGTTTTTCGAAAGATAACACACACAGGAAAATATTTAAATTATCAATCCAACCATCAAAAATCTGTCCAAAGAAGAAGGAGTAGCCTACTCGTTGTTTGATAGAGCAAAGAGCTTGTGCTCAGATAAAGATGGACTAAAAGAAGAATTTAAGAAAATTGAATCGGATCTCAGAAGCAATGGATACCCTCAATTAGTAATTAATAAGTGCAAACGAACCAGAAGAATCATTCCTGAGTCAGAAAAACAGAATTGTGATAAATTTGCGTTTATGTCAATCCCTTATGTGCCGGGATTATCGGAGAAAATTAGAAGAGTAGGTAGAAAGTACAACATTAGAACCGCGTTTAAAACACACAACACTCTTAGACAAAGTCTCGTAAAAACAAAACCAAAAAATGGCACACAGGATTCCAAAAACTGTGTTTACAGTATAAAATGTAGCTGCAATAGGGAATACATAGGCGAGACAAAAAGACCACTAAACATAAGGATAAAAGAACACAAAGAAAACACGAGAAAGGGTTTCACAGAAAAGTCAAAAATTGCACACCATTGTTGGTCCGAAGACCATCATATGAATTGGGATGAAGCCCACATAATACATCGGGAAACCACATTTCTTCAAAAGGAAATTAATTGAGGCAACATACATTAAATTGGCAGACCAACCAATCAGTCAACCATCAGTCGAGATTAGGCCGCTTTGGTTGCCAATTCTAAAAAAATGAACTAAAGAGAATACCAAAAGTATCAAACGGATCGGATATTTGCAATAAACCAATGCGGAGTCACAATATGGTTTTAAGAAGTTCATCTCGCATGAACCAATAATAACGAAAGGGCCCATTCCTGTTCCCCTTCCCTTGTATTTCCGCCATCTTGTTTTAGCCGGCCGTCACGATTACCATTGGCTACCCCCTCTGGTCAGTCGTAAATGGTTAGTAGACGAGTGAAGAACATATTGTGACCTGTATTTCCGTAGTTTAGTTTAATGATTGGTGTTTTGTATAGTTTTTATTAAGTGCATGTCTTTAGTGTTAGTGAAGTTGACATACAACATGTAGGTTGTGATTCCTGACTCAGGCGTGCCACAACGCTTTAGTAAGATTTGTTTATTTTTAACCTAGTTTGTAATTATGTATTAGGTTAGTTTCTTTACCTGAAGAAGAGATCAGATTGCAGATCTCGAAACGTAGTGTTACTGTTTTCTTGTTTCACTTAACGATGGCAAATGTCCGGAAAAATCCTGTTTCCTTCACAATCCTTCCATCGTCAAAAATAACCTTCAAACAAAGAATTGATTCTCGGTACGGGACCCGGAACCAGTAAACAAATCAAAGACCTTGAGAGCTTGCATCTTAAATTAACTAAACACATTAATCATTTAACTTTCTTGCATAAATGTAAGGTTGAAGACCTTATGCCTATAGGGTTAACTCTAAAAAAAACTCCTTTTCATAGTAGGAAAGCCAGTAAAAATTTTGTCTTCTGCTTCTAAATCTTTACTTAAAGAAAGAATTGCATATCATCATCGTGAAAAATAACCTCCTCCAAAATAGTATTGAGTGTAAAAAAAACTGAATTAAAAAACACTGATCGGTACAGAATTCAACAACATTCTCGAAAGCATCCAAAATAGATGTATAAAAGTTTCTGAAACAGATAAGAAAAAGAAAATCTCCAAACTGGAAAAAATTAGGCCTAAAAAATGTGATTTGCCTAAGGATGGCAACGTGAATACGGATGCAAATAATAAAAAACGTAATCAATCTCTCTTCGAAAATCCTGAATGAAGCGGAAATATCAGTATTATCCAAGGGTTTAAACTTTTCTGTGGCACAAAAAATCGGTAAAGGCACTGGATTTCGTAGCTGGAATTGAGTCGGCTGTTTCACAGTTACCTGAGGAACAGGGTGACCGCTTCCGCTGCGAGGCCAGTCTTTTACTCAGAAAAATTCCTCCCACAAAACCCAATTTAACAATAGAGGAGAAAAAGGCCAGGTCGATCCTTTGGGAAAGATGACACGGTCAAAATCTTACCTGCCGACAAAGGCAACGCTACTGTGGTACTTGACTCAGTAGCGTATAAAGAAAAGATTGCGGAAACTTTAAATACTGGCAAATATACAGTTTTAAATAAAGACCCGACTGATTCATTTGAACGCAAAGTAGCAAACACCTTAAGAAAACATAAAGAATTTTTTTCAGATAAATTTAGATCTAAATTAATAACTCCTCACCACTCCAAAATCCCCCATATGTATGGCCTTCCCAAAATCCACAAACCTACCATCCCTCTCCGGCCCATCATTAGTTCTCGTGATTCACCTTGCAGGGAATTGTCTAAAGTCCTCTTGGACATCTTAACACCATTGGTAGGAAAAACTGACTCTTTCATCAAAAATTCCAGGGATTTTCGTAGAAGAAGTCAAAATCCCTAAAGTTGACTGAAACTGACAAACTGGTAAGTTTTGATGTCGAAAGTCTATTTACAAATGTACCAGTTCCAGAAACTCTCGGAAATTATTAAATCACGTCTCAAAGAAGACCAAACATTAAAGGATAGAACTAAACTTCCCGTGCCAGTAATTATGGAACTGTTAGAACTATGCACTCAATGCAATTATTTTGAGTTAGAGGGTAATTAAAATTTTACCGTCAAGATGAGGGGATGGCAATGGGTTCTCCACTGTCTCCTATTTTCGCCAATATCTTTATGGAGGAATTCGAGCGAAAAGCTTTGGCTTCAGCTCAGTTCAAACCGAAGATTTGGTGGAGGTATGTGGATGATACCTTTGTTATTTTTTCTCATGGAGACATTGAATTAAATAATTTTTTGAATCACATTAATAGTATTTCTCCTTCCATCCGCCTCACAATGGAAGTGGAAGTCCAAAACAAGCTTCCCTTTTTGGATGTGTGTGTATTAAGAGATAGGGATGTCCTTAAGACAACTGTTTTTCGAAAGATAACACACACAGGAAAATATTTAAATTATCAATCCAACCATCAAAAATCTGTCAAAGAAGGAGTAGCCTACTCGTTGTTTGATAGAGCAAAGAGCTTGTGCTCAGATAAAGATGGACTAAAAGAAGAATTTAAGAAAATTGAATCGGATCTCAGAAGCAATGGATACCCTCAATTAGTAATTAATAAGTGCAAACGAACCAGAAGAATCATTCCTGAGTCAGAAAAACAGAATTGTGATAAATTTGCGTTTATGTCAATCCCTTATGTGCCGGGATTATCGGAGAAAATTAGAAGAGTAGGTAGAAAGTACAACATTAGAACCGCGTTTAAAACACACAACACTCTTAGACAAAGTCTCGTAAAAACAAAACCAAAAAATGGCACACAGGATTCCAAAAACTGTGTTTACAGTATAAAATGTAGCTGCAATAGGGAATACATAGGCGAGACAAAAAGACCACTAAACATAAGGATAAAAGAACACAAAGAAAACACGAGAAAGGGTTTCACAGAAAAGTCAAAAATTGCACACCATTGTTGGTCCGAAGACCATCATATGAATTGGGATGAAGCCCACATAATACATCGGGAACCACATTTCTTCAAAAGGAAATTAATTGAGGCAACATACATTAAATTGGCAGACCAACCAATCAGTCAACCATCAGTCGAGATTAGGCCGCTTTGGTTGCCAATTCTAAAAAATGAACTAAAGAGAATACCAAAAGTATCAAACGGATCGGATATTTGCAATAAACCAATGCGGAGTCACAATATGGTTTTAAGAAGTTCATCTCGCATGAACCAATAATAACGAAAGGGCCCATTCCTGTTCCCCTTCCCTTGTATTTCCGCCATCTTGTTTTAGCCGGCCGTCACGATTACCATTGGCTACCCTCTGGTCAGTCGTAAATGGTTAGTAGACGAGTGAAGACATATTGTGACCTGTATTTCCGTAGTTTAGTTTAATGATTGGTGTTTTGTATAGTTTTTTTATTAAGTGCATGTCTTTAGTGTTAGGTGAAGTTGACATACAACATGTAGGTTGTGATTCCTGACTCAGGCGTGCCACAAACGCTTTAGTAAGATTTGTTTATTTTAACCTAGTTTGTAATTATGTATTAGGTTAGTTCTTTACCTGAAGAAGAGATCAGATTGCAGATCTCGAAACGTAGTGTTACTGTTTTTCTTGTTTCACTTAACGATGGCAAATGTCCGGAAAAATCCTGTTTCCTTCACAATCCTTCCATCGTCAAAAATAACCTTCAAACAAAGAATTGATTCTCGGTACGGACCCGGAACCAGTAAACAAATCAAAGACCTTGAGAGCTTGCATCTTAAATTAACTAAACACATTAATCATTTAACTTTCTTGCATAAATGTAAGGTTGAAGACCTTATGCCTATAGGGTTAACTCTAAAAACTCCTTTTCATAGTAGGAAAAGCCAGTAAAAATTTTGTCTTCTGCTTCTAAATCTTTACTTAAAGAAAGAATTGCATATCATCATCGTGAAAAATACCTCCTCCAAAATAGTATTGAGTGTAAAAAAACTGAATTAAAAACACTGATCGGTACAGAATTCAACAACATTCTCGAAAGCATCCAAAATAGATGTATAAAAGTTTCTGAAACAGATAAGAAAAAAGAAAATCTCCAAACTGGAAAAAATTAGGCCTAAAAAATGTGATTTGCCTAAGGATGGCAACGTGAATACGGATGCAAATAATAAAAACGTAATCAATCTCTCTTCGAAAATCCTGAATGAAGCGGAAATATCAGTATTATCCAAGGGTTTAAACTTTTCTGTGGCACAAAAATCGGTAAAGGCACTGGATTTCGTAACTGGAATTGAGTCCGGCTGTTTCACAGTTACCTGAGGAACAGGGTGACCGCTTCCGCTGCGAGGCCAGTCTTTTACTCAGAAAAATTCCTCCCACAAAACCCAATTTTAACAATAGAGGAGAAAAAGGCCAGGTCGATCCTTGGGAAAGATGACACGGTCAAAATCTTACCTGCCGACAAAGGCAACGCTACTGTGGTACTTGACTCAGTAGCGTAATAAAGAAAAGATTGCGGAAACTTTAAATACTGGCAAATATACAGTTTTAAATAAAGACCCGACTGATTCATTTGAACGCAAAGTAGCAAACACCTTAAGAAAACATAAAGAATTTTTTTCAGATAAATTTAGATCTAAATTAACTCCTCACCACTCCAAAATCCCCCATATGTATGGCCTTCCCAAAATCCACAAACCTACCATCCCTCTCCGGGCCCATCATTAGTTCTCGTGATTCACCTTGCAGGGAATTGTCTAAAGTCCTCTTGGACATCTTAACACCATTGGTAGGAAAAACTGACTCTTTCATCAAAAATTCCAGGGATTTCGTAGAGAAGTCAAAAATCCCTAAAGTTGACTGAAACTGACAAACTGGTAAGTTTTGATGTCGAAAGTCTATTTACAAATGTACCAGTTCCAGAAAACTCTCGGAATTATTAAATCACGTCTCAAAGAAGACCAAACATTAAAGGATAGAACTAAACTTCCCGTGCCAGTAATTATGGAACTGTTAGAACTATGCACTCAATGCAATTATTTTGAGTTAGAGGGTAAAATTTACCGTCAAGATGAGGGGATGGCAATGGGTTCTCCACTGTCTCCTATTTTCGCCAATATCTTTATGGAGGAATTCGAGCGAAAAGCTTTGGCTTCAGCTCAGTTCAAAACCGAAGATTTGGTGGAGGTATGTGGATGATACCTTTGTTATTTTTTCTCATGGAGACATTGAATTAAATAATTTTTTGAATCACATTAATAGTATTTCTCCTTCCATCCGCCTCACAATGGAAGTGGAAGTCCAAAACAAGCTTCCCTTTTTGGATGTGTGTGTATTAAGAGATAGGGATGTCCTTAAGACAACTGTTTTTCGAAAGATAACACACACAGGAAAATATTTAAATTATCAATCCAACCATCAAAAATCTGTCAAAGAAGGAGTAGCCTACTCGTTGTTTGATAGAGCAAAGAGCTTGTGCTCAGATAAAGATGGACTAAAAGAAGAATTTAAGAAAATTGAATCGGATCTCAGAAGCAATGGATACCCTCAATTAGTAATTAATAAGTGCAAACGAACCAGAAGAATCATTCCTGAGTCAGAAAAACAGAATTGTGATAAATTTGCGTTTATGTCAATCCCTTATGTGCCGGGATTATCGGAGAAAATTAGAAAGAGTAGGTAGAAAGTACAACATTAGAACCGCGTTTAAAACACACAACACTCTTAGACAAAGTCTCGTAAAAACAAAACCAAAAAATGGCACACAGGATTCCAAAAACTGTGTTTACAGTATAAAATGTAGCTGCAATAGGGAATACATAGGCGAGACAAAAAGACCACTAAACATAAGGATAAAAGAACACAAAGAAAACACGAGAAAGGGTTTCACAGAAAAGTCAAAAATTGCACACCATTGTTGGTCCGAAGACCATCATATGAATTGGGATGAAGCCCACATAATACATCGGGAACCACATTTCTTCAAAAGGAAATTAATTGAGGCAACATACATTAAATTGGCAGACCAACCAATCAGTCAACCATCAGTCGAGATTAGGCCGCTTTGGTTGCCAATTCTAAAAAATGAACTAAAGAGAATACCAAAAGTATCAAACGGATCGGATATTTGCAATAAACCAATGCGGAGTCACAATATGGTTTTAAGAAGTTCATCTCGCATGAACCAATAATAACGAAAGGGCCCATTCCTGTTCCCCTTCCCTTGTATTTCCGCCATCTTGTTTTAGCCGGGCCGTCACGATTACCATTGGCTACCCCCTCTGGTCAGTCGTAAATGGTTAGTAGACGAGTGAAGACATATTGTGACCTGTATTCCGTAGTTTAGTTTAATGATTGGTGTTTTGTATAGTTTTTTATTAAGTGCATGTCTTTAGTGTTAGTGAAGTTGACATACAACATGTAGGTTGTGATTCCTGACTCAGGCGTGCCACAACGCTTTAGTAAGATTTGTTTATTTTAACCTAGTTTGTAATTATGTATTAGGTTAGTTCTTTACCTGAAGAAGAGATCAGATTGCAGATCTCGAAACGTAGTGTTACTGTTTTCTTGTTTCACTTAACGATGGCAAATGTCCGGAAAAATCCTGTTTCCTTCACAATCCTTCCATCGTCAAAAATAACCTTCAAACAAAGAATTGATTCTCGGTACGGACCCGGAACCAGTAAACAAATCAAAGACCTTGAGAGCTTGCATCTTAAATTAACTAAACACATTAATCATTTAACTTTCTTGCATAAATGTAAGGTTGAAGACCTTATGCCTATAGGGTTTAACTCTAAAAACTCCTTTTCATAGTAGGAAAGCCAGTAAAATTTTGTCTTCTGCTTCTAAATCTTTACTTAAAGAAAGAATTGCATATCATCATCGTGAAAAATACCTCCTCCAAAATAGTATTGAGTGTAAAAAAAACTGAATTAAAAACACTGATCGGTACAGAATTCAACAACATTCTCGAAAGCATCCAAAATAGATGTATAAAAGTTTCTGAAACAGATAAGAAAAAGAAAATCTCCAAACTGGAAAAAAATTAGGCCTAAAAAATGTGATTTGCCTAAGGATGGCAACGTGAATACGGATGCAAATAATAAAAACGTAATCAATCTCTCTTCGAAAATCCTGAATGAAGCGGAAATATCAGTATTATCCAAGGGTTTTAAACTTTTCTGTGGCACAAAAATCGGTAAAGGCACTGGATTTCGTAACTGGAATTGAGTCGGCTGTTTCACAGTTACCTGAGGAACAGGGTGACCGCTTCCGCTGCGAGGAGGCCAGTCTTTTACTCAGAAAAAATTCCTCCCACAAAACCCAATTTAACAATAGAGGAGAAAAAGGCCAGGTCGATCCTTGGGAAAGATGACACGGTCAAAATCTTACCTGCCGACAAAGGCAACGCTACTGTGGTACTTGACTCAGTAGCGTATAAAGAAAAGATTGCGGAAACTTTAAATACTGGCAAATATACAGTTTTAAATAAAGACCCGACTGATTCATTTGAACGCAAAGTAGCAAACACCTTAAGAAAACATAAAGAATTTTTTTCAGATAAATTTAGATCTAAATTAACTCCTCACCACTCCAAAATCCCCCATATGTATGGCCTTCCCAAAATCCACAAACCTACCATCCCTCTCCGGCCCATCATTAGTTCTCGTGATTCACCTTGCAGGGAATTGTCTAAAGTCCTCTTGGACATCTTAACACCATTGGTAGGAAAAACTGACTCTTTCATCAAAAATTCCAGGGATTTCGTTAGAGAAGTCAAAATCCCTAAAGTTGACTGACTGAAACTGACAAACTGGTAAGTTTTGATGTCGAAAGTCTATTTACAAATGTACCAGTTCCAGAAACTCTCGGAATTATTAAATCACGTCTCAAAGAAGACCAAACATTAAAGGATAGAACTAAACTTCCCGTGCCAGTAATTATGGAACTGTTAGTTAGAACTATGCACTCAATGCAATTATTTTGAGTTAGAGGGTAAAATTTACCGTCAAGATGAGGGGATGGCAATGGGTTCTCCACTGTCTCCTATTTTCGCCAATATCTTTATGGAGGAATTCGAGCGAAAAGCTTTGGCTTCAGCTCAGTTCAAACCGAAGATTTGGTGGAGGTATGTGGATGATACCTTTGTTATTTTTTCTCATGGAGACATTGAATTAAATAATTTTTTGAATCACATTAATAGTATTTCTCCTTCCATCCGCCTCACAATGGAAGTGGAAGTCCAAAAACAAGCTTCCCTTTTTGGATGTGTGTGTATTAAGAGATAGGGATGTCCTTAAGACAACTGTTTTTCGAAAGATAACACACACAGGAAAATATTTAAATTATCAATCCAACCATCAAAAAAAATCTGTCAAAGAAGGAGTAGCCTACTCGTTGTTTGATAGAGCAAAGAGCTTGTGCTCAGATAAAGATGGACTAAAAGAAGAATTTAAGAAAATTGAATCGGATCTCAGAAGCAATGGATACCCTCAATTAGTAATTAATAAGTGCAAACGAACCAGAAGAATCATTCCTGAGTCAGAAAAAACAGAATTGTGATAAATTTGCGTTTATGTCAATCCCTTATGTGCCGGGATTATCGGAGAAAATTAGAAAGAGTAGGTAGAAAGTACAACATTAGAACCGCGTTTAAAACACACAACACTCTTAGACAAAGTCTCGTAAAAACAAAACCAAAAAATGGCACACAGGATTCCAAAAACTGTGTTTACAGTATAAAATGTAGCTGCAATAGGGAATACATAGGCGAGACAAAAAGACCACTAAACATAAGGATAAAAGAACACAAAGAAAACACGAGAAAGGGTTTCACAGAAAAGTCAAAAATTGCACACCATTGTTGGTCCGAAGGACCATCATATGAATTGGGATGAAGCCCACATAATACATCGGGAACCACATTTCTTCAAAAGGAAATTAATTGAGGCAACATACATTAAATTGGCAGACCAACCAATCAGTCAACCATCAGTCGAGATTAGGCCGCTTTGGTTGCCAATTCTAAAAAATGAACTAAAGAGAATACCAAAAGTATCAAACGGATCGGATATTTGCAATAAACCAATGCGGAGTCACAATATGGTTTTAAGAAGTTCATCTCGCATGAACCAATAATAACGAAAGGGCCCATTCCTGTTCCCCTTCCCTTGTATTTCCGCCATCTTGTTTTAGCCGGCCGTCACGATTACCATTGGCTACCCCCTCTGGTCAGTCGTAAATGGTTAGTAGACGAGTGAAGACATATTGTGACCTGTATTCCGTAGTTTAGTTTAATGATTGGTGTTTTTGTATAGTTTTTTTATTAAGTGCATGTCTTTAGTGTTAGTGAAGTTGACATACAACATGTAGGTTGTGATTCCTGACTCAGGCGTGCCACAACGCTTTAGTAAGATTTGTTTATTTTAACCTAGTTTGTAATTATGTATTAGGTTAGTTCTTTACCTGAAGAAGAGATCAGATTGCAGATCTCGAAACGTAGTGTTACTGTTTTCTTGTTTCACTTAACGATGGCAAATGTCCGGAAAAATCCTGTTTCCTTCACAATCCTTCCATCGTCAAAAATAACCTTCAAACAAAGGAATTGATTCTCGGTACGGGACCCGGAACCAGTAAACAAATCAAAGACCTTGAGAGCTTGCATCTTAAATTAACTAAACACATTAATCATTTAACTTTCTTGCATAAATGTAAGGTTGAAGACCTTATGCCTATAGGGTTAACTCTAAAAAAACTCCTTTTCATAGTAGGAAAGCCAGTAAAATTTTGTCTTCTGCTTCTAAATCTTTACTTAAAGAAAGAATTGCATATCATCATCGTGAAAAATACCTCCTCCAAAATAGTATTGAGTGTAAAAAAAACTGAATTAAAAACACTGATCGGTACAGAATTCAACAACATTCTCGAAAGCATTCCAAAATAGATGTATAAAAGTTTCTGAAACAGATAAGAAAAAGAAAATCTCCAAACTGGAAAAAATTAGGCCTAAAAAATGTGATTTGCCTAAGGATGGCAACGTGAATACGGATGCAAATAATAAAAACGTAATCAATCTCTCTTCGAAAATCCTGAATGAAGCGGAAATATCAGTATTATCCAAGGGTTTAAACTTTTCTGTGGCACAAAAAATCGGTAAAGGCACTGGATTTCGTAACTGGAATTGAGTCGGCTGTTTCACAGTTACCTGAGGAACAGGGTGACCGCTTCCGCTGCGAGGCCAGTCTTTTACTCAGAAAAATTCCTCCCACAAAACACCAATTTAACAATAGAGGAGAAAAAGGCCAGGTCGATCCTTGGGAAAGATGACACGGTCAAAATCTTACCTGCCGACAAAGGCAACGCTACTGTGGTACTTGACTCAGTAGCGTATAAAGAAAAGATTGCGGAAGGAAACTTTAAATACTGGCAAATATACAGTTTTAAATAAAGACCCGACTGATTCATTTGAACGCAAAGTAGCAAACACCTTAAGAAAACATAAAGAATTTTTTTCAGATAAATTTAGATCTAAATTAACTCCTCACCACTCCAAAATCCCCCATATGTATGGCCTTCCCAAAATCCACAAACCTACCATCCCTCTCCGGCCCATCATTAGTTCTCGTGATTCACCTTGCAGGGAATTGTCTAAAGTCCTCTTGGACATCTTAAACACCATTGGTAGGAAAAACTGACTCTTTCATCAAAAATTCCAGGGATTTCGTAGAGAAGTCAAAATCCCTAAAGTTGACTGAAACTGACAAAACTGGTAAGTTTTGATGTCGAAAGTCTATTTACAAATGTACCAGTTCCAGAAACTCTCGGAATTATTAAATCACGTCTCAAAGAAGACCAAACATTAAAGGATAGAACTAAACTTCCCGTGCCAGTAATTATGGAACTGTTAGAACTATGCACTCAATGGCAATTATTTTGAGTTAGAGGGTAAAATTTACCGTCAAGATGAGGGGATGGCAATGGGTTCTCCACTGTCTCCTATTTTCGCCAATATCTTTATGGAGGAATTCGAGCGAAAAGCTTTGGCTTCAGCTCAGTTCAAACCGAAGATTTGGTGGAGGTATGTGGATGATACCTTTGTTATTTTTTCTCATGGAGACATTGAATTAAATAATTTTTTTGAATCACATTAATAGTATTTCTCCTTCCATCCGCCTCACAATGGGAAGTGGAAGTCCAAAACAAGCTTCCCTTTTTGGATGTGTGTGTATTAAGAGATAGGGATGTCCTTAAGACAACTGTTTTTCGAAAGATAACACACACAGGAAAATATTTAAATTATCAATCCAACCATCAAAAATCTGTCAAAGAAGGGAGTAGCCTACTCGTTGTTTGATAGAGCAAAGAGCTTGTGCTCAGATAAAGATGGACTAAAAGAAGAATTTAAGAAAATTGAATCGGATCTCAGAAGCAATGGATACCCTCAATTAGTAATTAATAAGTGCAAACGAACCAGAAGAATCAATTCCTGAGTCAGAAAAACAGAATTGTGATAAAATTTGCGTTTATGTCAATCCCTTATGTGCCGGGATTATCGGAGAAAATTAGAAGAGTAGGTAGAAAGTACAACATTAGAACCGCGTTTAAAAACACACAACACTCTCTTAGACAAAGTCTCGTAAAAACAAAACCAAAAAATGGCACACAGGATTCCAAAAACTGTGTTTACAGTATAAAATGTAGCTGCAATAGGGGAATACATAGGCGAGACAAAAAGACCACTAAACATAAGGATAAAAGAACACAAAGAAAACACGAGAAAGGGTTTCACAGAAAAGTCCAAAAATTGCACACCATTGTTGGTCCGAAGACCATCATATGAATTGGGATGAAGCCCACATAATACATCGGGAACCACATTTCTTCAAAAGGAAATTAATTGAGGCAACATACATTAAATTGGCAGACCAACCAATCAGTCAACCATCAGTCGAGATTAGGCCGCTTTGGTTGCCAATTCTAAAAAAATGAACTAAAGAGAATACCAAAAGTATCAAACGGATCGGAATATTTGCAATAAACCAATGCGGAGTCACAATATGGTTTTTAAGAAGTTCATCTCGCATGAACCAATAATAACGAAAGGGGCCCATTCCTGTTCCCCCTTTCCCTTGTATTTCCGCCATCTTGTTTTAGCCGGCCGTCACGATTACCATTGGCTACCCCCTCTGGTCAGTCGTAAATGGTTAGTAGACGAGTGAAGACATATTGTGACCTGTATTCCGTAGTTTAGTTTAATGATTGGTGTTTTGTATAGTTTTTTTTTATTAAGTGCATGTCTTTAGTGTTAGTGAAGTTGACATACAACATGTAGGTTGTGATTCCTGACTCAGGCGTGCCACAACGCTTTAGTAAGATTTGTTTATTTTAACCTAGTTTGTAATTATGTATTAGGTTAGGTTCTTTACCTGAAGAAGAGATCAGATTGCAGATCTCGAAACGTAGTAGTGTTACTGTTTTCTTGTTTCACTTAAACGATGGCAAATGGTCCGGAAAAATCCTGTTTCCTTCACCAATCCTTCCATCGTTCAAAAATAACCTTCAAACAAAGAATTACTTTTAATGCATAAATTGTACAAATTTAAATAATTATGCACATACTGGCACACAAGTGGATTGGTTTTTTTCTTATTTTTCAAAATTAAAAATGGCAACCTTCGATAAAAAATTATTTTCTTTTCAATGTAGTTGTACTTCAATTTAAATAGCAAACTTAAGCACAACATTAAATATTTGTGAAATATTAACATACTAATGCACTACTCATTAAAATGTCAAGATTTTTTCTATTTACATTAATCGTTCGTTGTAAAATAGATTAATTCAAGTCTTTAATGGTAATATTTTATATTAAATACAACTTATGATGTGTTGAAACTCTAATGAGTTACCAATTTTTATGTTCATTTAAAAATTAAATAATAAGTTATATTTCAAGTGTAACATTGGTTTAAATTGAATTACTTACGTAATCCTGGATTGTCTTTAAAATATTATTTTTTAATTAAATATTTTGTGAGGAAAACGCTCAATATTGACCGCAAGCCATTTGCCCTATATAATTCCTTATCAGATGACCGAAACTGTTATCAGACCTTTCCCTTGTCTGTTGGTGTAGTTTATCTAAACCACGCAACTGTGTTTTGTACAGCCGCTAGATTATGTCTCCCCTCTCCCCACCACACAAATAATAATTGTTAGTAAAATTTATATATTTTTGGAAAACGTTCATTATTTCAAATATGATTACTTCGTATAAGACCTACTAAACAGTGGGGGAAAAATCTTCTAGGTAATGAAAGAAACGCAATGGAGTATGTCTGAAATTGATATAACAATACAATGGAATATTAACTACCGTACCTGTAGTTGTGGGAAACCATTAGTAATGTTTAATTCACTCTCTATGAAAACTCTCATGAAATCCTCTTCATCTTTGGCAACCCTAAAACATCAAGTCGCATAAATGACCCTTATATTATTTCTATTAGGACACTTAATAAACTACCAGCTCTTGCTTTAAGTTAACGATATCACTACCATCGTCTGCCTTATGGATGGCTTCACGCCATCTTATCAAGTGTGCGGACATACCTCGAATAGATGACGGCTACAGATTACGGAAAATGATGGGGTCAAACTGTCAAATATGCTGGCCTTACTGAATTTGCACAATTTGCCACCCTCCTCCTCACTCACAAAAACCAATTACGACAGTGTTTTAACTTTGTTCCTGGGTCATATCATACCCCACAAAACTAATGCTCATTTGTCTTAATGTCCAGAATCGTTCAGAGTAACCAGCCAATTTTAATATTAAAAGCTTCTTTTTCTAGTGAATTATTCCTTTGAGCGTTCCCAAACAAATTGAATTAATGAGTTATATAAATTTCAATACCAACTTCAACCCATCTATTATTGTGGAATTTTTCTCGTATATCAAATGAAATGTATGCACTATTTTCATAGCCCCAGAAGGTATTTTAACTGAAAATCCTATTTTACTATTCAAGCCATTTGACTGATTATTTACCAAACATGTGGCGAGAACGGCGATGGTCAGAAATGGCTCGTCCGTTTATATGGCTATGTCTACGAATTGTAATGTCATGAAATGTTCAAACCATATAATATTACTGTGGGTTTTTCCCCACAGCTTAAACATTTTTAGTATTTCCAAAACCATAATTTCCTTCTCTTTAAATAATGTTTACATCGACTATTTAAAAATATCAATATTTAATTCTGCACTTTGCAATAATTTTATAGCCTTATATAATTTTTTAGAAGCCTAATTTTAAATGTTTTCTATTTATATAAATTGGTCAACACGTGTATAAAGGTGGCTCGATAGACAAGGTTTTTTTTTAATTATGTAAGATGTAAAAAGAAGTCTATCCAGTTCAGTTGGTTGTTTTCATAGGCTAAAAAGGATTTTCCCTATTTTTGTCTTGCTTTAACCCTTTTATACGCCAATTGGAAAGTGCAAAATCTTTTTAAACAACTTTCTATTGCTTTTAACATTATTTGGCCGCTAAATGGTTGTTTGTTTAAAATTTACTAACTATTCTGTATATGGTTAGTAACACAAAAATTTTAATCCCCCCCCCAAATTGTCCTACCGTAATTTGTAGATGTCATGAAACTGTTCAACCATCACTATTTCTGTATCTATTATAAGCGAATTGTACTGAAGCGATACTATTAACTGTATATAGCGATTTCTCATTTATGTAGAGAATAGGGATGGTTTTTATGAGAATATTAATCAGTAAATTAGACTCCATTACTGTACCACGAAAAATTAATATAAATGGTTCCTCACAGTCTGAATATATGCTATAAATTGTTTAGGGTTAAGAACTAACTTAAAATTCTCATAAATGATACTTTTTGTAAGTTTAGAATTAAATCTAAACTCATTACATTTTTTTTTTTTAATTAAAAAGAATATTCCTACTATACACATCTTAATATTAGTGGGGTATTTGATGTGAATAATTAAAAAAATCAGATCACAACGTTTGCAAACATATTAATGTTATTGTAACAAAATTGTACAATACAATTTACAAACACCAGCTTAGGTTTTTATCAATCTATGAAAGATCGCCAACAAATTACAAGCGCTGTAAAGCGTGATAAGGATGGAGATAGGGGACCGGTTGTTCCTTCCAACGAAACTGGTAATCATAACAAGTGTGATAAGTACTGCGGTTCATTGGTTAAAATGGAAGTAAGGAAAAACGAGGTTTAGAGAGTAAAAAAAAAAAAGCAAAAATTGAAAATGTTTACGTTTGGAACAATATATGAATCTGATTTTTTTTTTTATGGTAGGGAGTAAAGTTTTTGAATATAACGGTCCAAATATTTGTATGAGAAGATATTATATGTAGGATATTGAAAAGATAACCTGGTGTGTTGTTGACTCTAAAATCATGTTGTATGAAGGGACACGATACAGTATGGTTCTGTTACGGGTTTTTGAGTTGATTTAAGTTTTGTTACTACCATGTTTAGCAGCGGCCCCCCCTCCTATTTCGTATGTTCCTCCTGCCATTTCTTCATAAAATCCTTGAATGCTTTCCTTGTGAGTATGTTCCAACCCTTAATCCCTTTGATTCCATATATGTAACTCGTTTTACACTTGATTGTTTTATGAAGGCATTATATTGAATCAGGACTCGCTATTAGTTGTGGTTTTTTTATTATGTAATTACATTTTAAATTTTTCACTTAAATCATCAAACGGGGACTAATTTTTTTCTAGTAGTTTGAGGTAAGTTAAAACCATAAAGATGTACTACGTTTCTAGACTGCTTTTCTTTAATGGGATTCACTCTTAATGTACTCTAATTTTAAAATTGTCTTTGATAATTAGATCGTTGATTACAGGAACTTTCACTTTAACCAAGATCGGTTAAAAAGATAGTATTTTGTGCTCAATCGTTCAGGGATAAATACTGATGATGGTTTTAAAGGTTTGCAGAAAGTATACAAATTTTTTAAACATTTAGGTTTTATATATTAATCGGCAAACAAGAGGCACACATTTCTAATGCCATGGAATACACAATTATGTATGTGAGATTATTAATTGCAATCCTTATACCATAAACAAATATTATATATATATTTTATATACTTAAGGCGCGAGTTTTCTGGTAAATGTTATCATGAAATATGGATGCGCTATTGAAGTTTGAATTAGTTAAAATTTTATAGTGTGTCGCCAACATGACGTGTAACCTATCTCCAGTTTATTGGGTGGTTTTAAATTGTTATTTAAATATATGGTTTTCCTACCAATATTAGAATTAAGTTTTTATTCACGCGCACGGATTATTGTATAAAAATCGGTTCCAGTGTTTTATGTATATATATATCTAATATAACCACATCTTGAAAAAACGAGTGTTACGAATGGTAATGGCTGCCTATTAACAAAGTTGTGTTTAAATTAAAAAAAAAAAAAAAAATTTTTTACCTAAAAGTTAATTTTGTAATACCAAAAAAAAAAAACCAGAGTGCAGTACAAATGAGTGAGATACAAATTCCGCACTAAAACGCGTTTCTCATTTAGAGCAAACTATTCACACCGTTCGTCCAAGTATATCATTTTCGGAATAAAACATTTTAATAGACCAACCTGAAATCGAAACAACAGTTTTTTGATGAA